>NW_010963545.1:0-211 GCF_000463585.1 Tarenaya hassleriana | reverse complement strand
TCGAAACGGGGATGAAAACCCTAGTTTACGGGACCCGAAACAGAGATCCGAAGTCTGTCCGTCGTGTGGACTGAACGGTCTAGAGTGTAGACCGATCGGTCTACGCCTGACGGCGGTTGTTCTTTTTTAGTCAAATTAGGTCAGACCGATCGGTCCAAGGGTTGGACCGACCGGTCTGGACCTATGACCACAAGAGAACGTCGGATCACGT
>NW_010963544.1:0-211 GCF_000463585.1 Tarenaya hassleriana | reverse complement strand
GTTCATGATCTTAGTAAAGATAAATGATGGTACCGAGGCAAAGAGGCATGACATAGCCTTATCTTTCCTCGTTACCTTATCTCTATAGATCTTCATCTGGTTCAGCATCGGATTTTCTCCTAAAGGAGTCACCTCGTAGTCTTCTTCGACGACTTCCCACAGATCTGCACCCTTCATGTATGCCTTCATCTTCACAGCCCACATCTGGTAG
>NW_010963543.1:0-211 GCF_000463585.1 Tarenaya hassleriana | reverse complement strand
GTGATGCTACAATGCCTATGGGTTTATCTTCCAATTGGGGGTTTCAAGTACTTCCTCTAGAATTTGTCTCTCCCGAGCTTAAACTCACTACTAGAGAATCGATTCACCCATTTCCCAATGATCCAAATAATCTCTAGATGCATTAGTGTACCCCATCATGAGCCCTAAGCAAGCTAAGCCATCTCCCAATGTGAATAACTCACTCATTTGA
>NW_010963542.1:0-211 GCF_000463585.1 Tarenaya hassleriana | reverse complement strand
AAAAAATATAATCACACGATCTTGCAAAAATACCAAACTGATTCTATTTCTTTGATACGTGTCAAGTACACTTCAACGTTTCCAAGTATCACTCGACTCACCCGGTTTCACTCCCCCTGAGTAAACCTCCCGTACCACAAGAAATTCTAACAGTTACAAACACTATGTGTGCAGCGCACACCCCGTGTCACCCTAGACAGCGTCTAGGCCT
>NW_010963541.1:0-211 GCF_000463585.1 Tarenaya hassleriana | reverse complement strand
TCGATCTTGTCTTGCTGGCACACAAGACAAGTCTCCACATATGCCTCGACGTCGTCTTGCATACGCGGCCAGTAGTAATTTTCGGACACTAGAGCTAATGTCCGCTTCTCCCCGGGATGGACGGCCCATCTAGAATCGTGGGACTCCTTGAGTATCTCTCGGCGGATACCTTCGTGCCTCGGGACATAGATCCGACGTCCGCGAGTGAAGA
>NW_010963540.1:978-1218 GCF_000463585.1 Tarenaya hassleriana | reverse complement strand
CTTGTACGATTAGGGTTTTTAATCTCCTTCTTATAAGGTGATTTAACCCTAATTCGGTTTAATTTCCCAAAAACCCGAAACTCAGAACGGACGGTCCAGAAATACACGTGGACCGTCTGTTCCAGCAAGCCAGAACGGACGGTCTTCCCACATGGACCGTCCGTTCCAGGCCGGTCTGTTATCAATGCGGACCATCCGTTCCAACACTTAGAACGGACGGTCTGCGACTATTCGCTGACC
>NW_010963540.1:0-968 GCF_000463585.1 Tarenaya hassleriana | reverse complement strand
ACCTGGCGGACCGTCCGTTCTGGACTTCTGGTCCGTCCGTTCCAGACCCTTCCGTCTTGGTTTTTCGGTCGTTTTCTCGTGCGTTTCGTCCTTCCCTGCGTGTGTGACCCTGTAGGCTCATTCGATATAGCAGTATAACCCGAAATCTCTATTCCGGATATACATGTCATAGGCGGTCTCTAGCAAGACACTATGACTACCTATCTCGAATACAGTTTGTTCGTGATCTTATGAACGCCAGAGATGATTCCGGTTGATGATCCTTTTGTATCGCGATATCATATGTCGAACGTAAGGCATGGACAAGCCACCTTATCTGATTCGACTGCTTTCTCGTTCACTGAGTTCGACTGTCTGAAATAGACGACGCTCGTCTATAGTGCGGCCACACATTTCTACAGTCTCGCTCACACGAGGGGCCCAGCGATATCTCTCTCTTTAACGAGAGGTACAAATCCCATCTTGATTATCTACAATCCAATACATGATTCGTTTCGTACCTGATACACGCCTTTATAGTTCTCCTGTTACGCAGAACGTTTGATGTATTCAAAGCACGCAACTCCTCATGTTGGATTCCGTAGATATCTCAGGTCTTAGGATCCAATCATGGTACAGCCATATGAGATTCAAGTCATGACGCTAGTCCATGTGACAATCTCATGCGGGTCAATCCAGTATTCCGTTCTCCAACGAATACCTATGATTGTGATCGTATCCAATATCTATGAACATCTATATGATCATCAATCACACTCATACTAGTCTTATTATGTCATCATTCCCATAATGACACAAGACTAGGGAGTTCAGTATCATTCATAATGATACATGGATTTCATAACATATTTAGTATGCAAGAACATGTAATGAATCAAATACTCTCATAAAACCGTAGAAAGTATCAATACATCAAATGTATCTGAATAAAACTCATAAACAGTACATCATAGAGCACTAAACCAACA
>NW_010963539.1:0-211 GCF_000463585.1 Tarenaya hassleriana | reverse complement strand
ATAAAACCAAAAAATATCTAATTAATTTTAAAGTCAACTCAATTTCATTTTCCTTTTTTTTGAGGATTAAAGTAACTAACAGAAGCCAAAACAAAACAAAAATACCTCAATTAATTTTTTTTATAAAGATAATATCAAATCAATTTTTTTAAAAAAAAAGGTAGTAGCAAATCTAAAACGTGTTTACATACAGTATATATAGTACGGACTA
>NW_010963538.1:0-211 GCF_000463585.1 Tarenaya hassleriana | reverse complement strand
AGTTAACAGCCTATATCTAGAGGTAAATATTTATAAAATTAATAGTTCTGAATTTTAAAAAGGGGATATCGCCATAAAAACCCTGTACTTTTCCCAGGTCAACGAAAAAACCCTATACTTTTTTGTTTACCAATTAAACCCTATACTTGATATGATTAACCAATAAAACCCCAAACTTGTTAATAATTCACCGAAAACCCCCCGCGGCTGC
>NW_010963537.1:0-211 GCF_000463585.1 Tarenaya hassleriana | reverse complement strand
TCACCCGATTCTTCGACTATTTGTGGTTCTCGAACTTCTTCGAGATCTATTCTACTCCCACAAACTCTCTTGGAGACAAACTCTCTCTCCAATAAAAGATCCATTCCGAGCAACAAACACTTTGTTCTTAGATGGGTTGTAGAACCAGTAAGTACCCTTTAGTTTCCTTAGGGTAACCCACAAATATGCATTTATCAGATTTGGCGAATAG
>NW_010963536.1:0-211 GCF_000463585.1 Tarenaya hassleriana | reverse complement strand
ACATGGTCGCACAAGTAAGATCAATACATGAAAGAATGAATTCATTACCTGGTAGGATAGTTGTTGCTTCCTCGTGTTGATCTTTGTTATCCTTCGTCTTGTGCTCATCTTCGTTTTCAGTGATGCTTTCTCTGGTTGGCGTTGCAGCGAATACATTCACCGGTTCCATTGGCTTCTTGTACATTTGTTGTTCTAGCTGCATAGCGTCTTG
>NW_010963535.1:0-211 GCF_000463585.1 Tarenaya hassleriana | reverse complement strand
TGTGCCGGCAACAACTTTGACCCGATTTTTCCGGAAGAAAATGAGCCCCACGCGTGGAAAATCGATGAACCGCCATTCCTAGGAGTCCACCTATCCCTAGAGCTGTCTCCTTGCTCTGAAGCTTCCTCGTTGCCCAAAAAACCTCCCTCGATCTCCACACATAGCCATTTTCAGACAGAACAGAGGAGAGAAGAGAAAGAGAGAAAAATGG
>NW_010963534.1:0-211 GCF_000463585.1 Tarenaya hassleriana | reverse complement strand
AACTGACACCGGGCATTCGTTCACTACAAGTACACTATGACAGTCAGCAATTATCACTCGCAAATCTGCTGGCACATCTTGAACGCGGCGAACGCGAATTAATTTTGCAACTTGCACAGTTAAGTGTTCCTTCGCGCATAGTGCATATTCCGTTGAGTTGGGATGACGAAGCCTGCCAATTGGCGATCCAAAAATATATGCAATCCGTGCG
>NW_010963533.1:0-211 GCF_000463585.1 Tarenaya hassleriana | reverse complement strand
GGCGATATACGGTGGTCCAGTACAGTTTAGATGGATGTATCCATTTGAGCGATTTTTTTCCCATCTGAAGAAGAAGGCAAAAAACAAAGCAGCATTGGAAGGATCTATCGTCAAATAGTATTTGTTAGAGGAGATCTCCTACTTCAGTTTTTTCTATTTTGAATCTCATATTCAGACGAAGACAAGGAGGGCTATCAACGAAGACGATAGA
>NW_010963532.1:0-211 GCF_000463585.1 Tarenaya hassleriana | reverse complement strand
GGGTTCTTGACCTATATCAGGATAGGGGGAGAAGTTCTATATAAGCCAGCATCCTTCCATATATACAATCAAAGATCGTGCTGAATGAGAAGAGACCCAAAAAAATACCTTGCCAAGCTCGGTTAGGACAGGAGGCACCACCTCATACAGCTTTGAAACCTATTGATTCGTAAGCTTTATTATTAACCCATTTCAGAACATTAAGAACATA
>NW_010963531.1:0-211 GCF_000463585.1 Tarenaya hassleriana | reverse complement strand
TGGCATGACACACTCGTATGCTTCTCTACCGAAAAAGATATGAGTTTTAACAACTCTAGGTATGGTAAACTTGTCTACGATACTTTTGTTTTTGATCCCGGTGAAAATAAATATGAATTGCAGGATGAAAATAACTACATAGATATTAATAATATGATTAAGCTCATATGTGACATACATGAAAACCAAGCTAAAATATTTGAAACACTCT
>NW_010963530.1:0-211 GCF_000463585.1 Tarenaya hassleriana | reverse complement strand
ACTTTTGATCATGTCTCTTGTGCTTTTAAAGCCAAGAACGTCAGAGAATGTTGACATACGAAATCTAATTGATCTTGAGAGATTTGTGAGCCTTTTTGAAGAAGAAACTTGCTACTTCTTCTTCATCTTTTACTGTTCATCCTCTTTCTCGGTTTTTCTGTTTTGGGCAACGTTTGAGGAGCAAATCATTCGTTGCGGATCTTCTTTGTAT
>NW_010963529.1:434-1296 GCF_000463585.1 Tarenaya hassleriana | reverse complement strand
CGTCGAAACATATTTAGAGTGCGTCGAAACATGTTTCGAGTTCTTCTAAACATGTTTTGAGAGCAACAAAACATGTTTAGAGTGCATCTAAACACACTTAGAATGCATCCAAACACGTATAGAGTGTGTCCAAATACATTTAGAGTGCGTCCACACACTTTTAGAGTGCATCCAAACATGTTTAGAGTGCATCGAAACTTTTTTAGAGTGCGTCAAAACATGTTTAGAGTGCGTCGAAACATGTTTTGAGTGCAATAAAAGATGTTTAGAGTTCGTCGAAACATGTTTAGAGCACGCCAAAACATATTCAGAGCGCATCCAAACATGTTTAAAATGCATCGAAACATACTAAGAGTGCATACAAACATGTTTAGAGTGCGTCAAAACATACTTATAGTGCATCCAAACATGTTTAGAGAGCATCCAAACATTTTTAGAGTGCGTCGAAACATGTTTAGAGTGCATCCAAACAGACTTAGAGTGCATCAAAAGATGTTTAGAGTTCGTCGAAACATATCTAGAGTGCGTCGAAACATGTTTTGAGTTCGTCTAAACATGTTTTGAGTGCAACAAAACATGTTTAGAATGCATCTAAACACATTTAGAGTACATCCAAACACGTATAGAGTGTGTCCAAACACATTTAGAGTGTGTCCACACACTTTTAGAGTGCATCCAAACATGTTTAGAGTGCATCGAAACATGTTTTGAGTGCAATAAAAGATGTTTAGAATTCGTCGAAACATGTTTAGAGCACGCTAAAACATATTCATAAGGCATCCAAACATGTTTAAAATGCATCGAAACATATTAAGAGTGCATACAAACATGTTTAGAGTGCACTAAAACAATTTTAGAGTGC
>NW_010963529.1:0-347 GCF_000463585.1 Tarenaya hassleriana | reverse complement strand
CTCTAAAAATGTTTGGATGCTCTCTAAACATATTTGGATGCACTATAAGTATGTTTTGACACACTCTAAACATGTTTGGATGCACTCTAAATGTGTTTGGATGCATTCTAAACGTGTTTTGGTGCCCTCAAAACATGTTGAGACGAACTCTAAACATGTTTCGACGCACTCGAAATATGTTTCGACGAACTCTAAACATCTTTTGATGCACTCTAAGTCTGTTTGGATGCACTCTAAACATGTTTCGACGCACTCTAAAAATGTTTGGATGCTCTCTAAACATGTTTGGATGCACTATAAGTATGTTTTGACGCACTCTAAACATGTTTGTATGCACTCTTAGTATG
>NW_010963528.1:0-211 GCF_000463585.1 Tarenaya hassleriana | reverse complement strand
CTCTACACGTATCCACACTTCGGGATGGATTCCAACGCTTGGAACTTGTCTGCTAGGACTCTAATCTCTATTCGATATGTGCACCGAGGAATACCGAGACTTAGAACTCGTTTTTGGATCTCTAAAAAACTCTCTAGTTTTTGCAAAAAGTCGGCTCTCATCCTCTCTTCGTCATTAGGGTTTTTAATCTCCTTCTTATAAGGTGATTTAA
>NW_010963527.1:0-211 GCF_000463585.1 Tarenaya hassleriana | reverse complement strand
GAAAACGCGTGGCCACGCTATAGATGAAGTTGCATCTATTTTATTAGTCGATTTGCCAAGAGAGAAAGCAGTTGAACTTGAAGGGTGGCTCAAACCTTGCCCTTGTTCAACATATGATATCGTGAGACAAAGGATCAGAACTCGAGCCGATATTGCCTTGGTTAGATCACCTCTAACTCAATTCAACGTGGGTAGTCATGGCGTCTTGCTA
>NW_010963526.1:0-211 GCF_000463585.1 Tarenaya hassleriana | reverse complement strand
CTAAGCAAAAGCTTAGTGAGCAGCCCGGGTTGAGCCCGGAGAGCCCATTCTCATGGAGAACAGTGCCAACTAATCTCTCAATGCAAGAATTATTTTAATCCGTTTAATCATTTCTCACTTATCTTTTTAACACATTAACGTTATTTCACACATTTTTCTGATACCTGATAGTACTGACTCAAGTCGTCCACCGGCACTATCAGGTACCGTT
>NW_010963525.1:0-211 GCF_000463585.1 Tarenaya hassleriana | reverse complement strand
ATAAACCGCGAAAATTTGAAATTTTTCATCGAAAATAATAAAAAAATGAAATTATGATTTGTGAAAGAAATTTCTGTCGCAAATCTGTCGCAAATTCCAAAAATAAATAACTTTAATTGAAAAATAAATAAAATTAATATTTGCGACAGAAAATCTGTCGCAAATTCCAAAAATAAATAACTTTAATTTAAAAATAAATAAAATTAATATT
>NW_010963524.1:0-211 GCF_000463585.1 Tarenaya hassleriana | reverse complement strand
GAATCTCTCCGATAGAGAAGATGCTAATGTCTGGTCCATCAGGGACAAAGCCTCAAACTCCACCGAGCCGACGAGTTCCACCCACAAGAGCCAGAACCAAGACTCTAGATTCCGAATGGCCATTGTAACAACCCAGTTTTTTTTTTTTTTAAAAAAAATTGTCTGGCCCGACCGGTCTAGACCGGTCTAGACTGTCGGCAAGACCCGACGA
>NW_010963523.1:0-211 GCF_000463585.1 Tarenaya hassleriana | reverse complement strand
CTCTTAGTATCGGCATACCCAAAAGGAGGCGCTGATTAAAAAACAATAATTAGATTTTCTTTCTTGCTCTCCCTTAGCAGCGGGAAAGGAGTCTATCTATCTGCCTAGCTTTGGTAGATTTCCCCCAACGCAATCCACAGAAATTCCACGAATCCCTTGGTGGATAAGTCCGACGACTCAGCAGCAGTGCGGAATTGAGTTTCTCGTCTGG
>NW_010963522.1:0-211 GCF_000463585.1 Tarenaya hassleriana | reverse complement strand
AGCCAGACGAACAAAATGAAGCCATCGTCGTCGAGGGAAGGAGGTCGCGGTCGAGGTCGAGTCGGTGCTGGAATCAGAGTGGTGTCGAGGTTTGCCGGCGAGAGAATGCAGACGGAGCCTGAGACAGAGAATACGGACACGGAGACAGATCCGGAGCCAGAAAGAACAATGGAGGGAAATGCTTCTCCGAAAACACATGTAAGTAGAAATC
>NW_010963521.1:0-211 GCF_000463585.1 Tarenaya hassleriana | reverse complement strand
CACGTTGTTAACTTCTTTGGATGCGAGAATGCTAGGGTTTGAGCATATTAAGGATTTGTACGAATCTGATCATGAATTGCAAGATGTGTTCAAGGCATGTGAAAAGGTCGCAAGTGGAAAATCTTATCGTTTTGAAGGATACTTATTCTGTGAAAACAAACTTTGTGTGCCTAACTGTTCTATGCGAGATTTGCTTGTTCAAGAGGCTCAT
>NW_010963520.1:0-211 GCF_000463585.1 Tarenaya hassleriana | reverse complement strand
AGTTATTATTAAATGTTTTGACTTTCGTTATTTTAAAAGGTTTAGTTGAGCAAAAATATGACACAAGTCGCTTTGGTCGTTATGTTGCGAGTTTGACAATTGAGATCTGTGAAATCATCAAATAGAGAGCAGGTTACGAGCTTGCTAGAATTAAATTTAAATTTAAATTCGATGATTACAAATATTGTTAGATATTTTAAGTGCGATTCAA
>NW_010963519.1:0-3360 GCF_000463585.1 Tarenaya hassleriana | reverse complement strand
TGCATTTGGATTTCAAACCCTAGGGCGAATTCACTAATCAAACTGCGTGAAGGCCCATTAAATGAACCCATGGCTCAAGTTCGGCTTTAGCCCAACAAAGAGAATTATGTGTAGCCCAAATAAAATGTTTTTGAGCCGAGATATGTTCGGTTTTCCAACACTTATTATAACCCATTCCAATTCTTCTTAACTATGACATTTGATTCACGTTTTACGGATCATTATGTTTGTAATGAAAGGGAAGTTTCCAGAATTAATGAAAGCTTTAATTTTAATTTTGAATTTAATTGACCGATAATAGTTACGAAACATATTCGTTTTGTCAATGAAATAGTAATCGATTAAAATAATATTACAAAATTGACTGTGGTTGTTTTATGCGGGGTCACTGCCAGTCACACTAGCGAAACCCGTGACAATGGCGCGTCACGGTTACGCTCGATGGACGCGTGGATCTTAATTCACCAATCCACGTGAAGAAAGAGAAACACGAACTTTTCGCGCATCCGGCACCTTGGTGGAGTCGTGGAGACGCTTCTTGCACCCCACACCCGCCTCTCCCACGCTCTCCTCCGTCTCTCTCTCTCTGTCTCTCCCGCTCGAGCTCGATCCTTGCACCTTCGATTTCGCTTGTTTCGGAGCCCTGATTTTCTGTTTTTCCGCGGTTTCTCTCCGTGAAGTGTCGGTTTCTGTCTTCGGTAGGCTTCTTTTCCTTTTGTTTTCGTTTTATTCTCGTCCGATTCTGTGTGTTTGAAACTTTGAATGTGTCGTGTTTCCCCTGTTTGGTTTCCGAGAAAGTAGAAGGGTTGAATTCTAGGGATTTTGGGACTAACCCTTGTTAGGTCGACGAAATTTCAAAACTTTTCAGTTGAGGAAGTATGACTTTCGGGTTCAGTTAGGTCAGACGGTTCGAGCTTGATTCCCGAATTATTGAGGATCATTCGAATTGTTTAATCGTTTGAAAATGGAACATGTCAGGATATATCTGGGTGTTTTTATTAATCTGTTAGATAAGAATGGAGCTATTACGAACATTTTGTAATTATTCACGTCCGTTTAAATATATAAATGGATTCTGGATCTGAGATGAATAAAAAAGGTTTGCTCCATGTGGATTGGATTCTTGGAGTGATGGTTGTTTCTTCTATTTCTTTATTAACTGATCCACTGTCTTGTCGCGTGATTCATTGTTTGGTAAAGCATGTTGCTTTTCTGTTGTCTTCGAGCATGTTGACACATCTTCTGTCTTCTACCATTATGTAAATCTGCTTCATTTCATTTGTATTTGATCAGAATCAGATGCAACTTGGTCTCTCTCTCTCTCCTCTGGTTGATTCTTCGCCTATACATAGATTCTCAATCTCTCTGTGTGAACAGGCTTTGTGGTATAGGTATGGAGTAACTTGTTAGATTGATTGGTCTTTTGCTTACACATTCTTAAAATCATTGTTGATCTCATGAAAGATTAGTCTTGGTTTTGAACCTCAATTGGGTTCCTCGGTTTGATCTCACTCAGCCAATGAAGATTCTAGTTGTACTGTTGAGGGGGTTACCCTGATAATTTGTGGTGGGACCCTTCCCCGGAGCCCGCTCAACGGGGACGCTTTGTGCACCGGGCTGCCTTTTTTTACTTTTTATGATTGCTGGACTTTGCTTGCTATGGTCTCGTTTGTCTCGATGAATTTAGTTACAGGGAATTGCCGTCCTGGAAATGTTTTGCAAATGTTTTGGTATGCATTAGCAATTACATGTTTCATCTGTTTATGTATAATTCATTCGTCACTCTTGCTTGGAAAATGGCACTGTGTGAAGCTTTGCTCTGCTTTTTGTTGTTGACTTATACTCTGAAAAGGGCTGTGGTGGTTTCATGGGATGGGATCTTGTGTATCTGAGCCACATCAATGATTTATTCTTTGTAAATCTGATATAAGAAATATAGCTTCTTTTCATGCCATATGACTGTATCCTCAAATGAGTATATGCTGTTTTCGCGGCTGAGTTATCTTGTCTTCACCTCAAACCTTTCTCGTCTTTGGTACATGTGCAGGGTATTTTTTGTAAAGGAAATGGCCAAAGTTAGAAGAGCAAGACGCAGGATTGCTTCGCGCATCAGATCGAGACCCTACAAATTCCAATCTGCTAACCGAGTTATAGGAAAGAACAGATTTGCGGAAGAATGTCCTAAGGTGCTTGAGAAAAGGGACTGGGAAGATGTGGTATGCTCTGTTTGCATGGAATGCCCCCACAATGCTGTTCTTCTTTTGTGTTCATCTCACGACAAGGGTTGTCGTCCTTACATGTGTGGAACCAGTTTCAGATATTCCAACTGCCTTGATCAGTACAAGAAGGCGTCTGCTAAGCTAATGCCATCCACTCTGGAGCAGCCTACCAGTAAATCCGAGGTTTCGGACCTGACATGTCCGCTCTGTAGGGGCCAGGTGAAAGGGTGGACGATTGTGCAGCCTGCACGCGACTATTTGAATCTGAAAAAGAGGAGCTGTATGCAGGAAAGCTGCTCTTTTGTCGGAACCTTCAAGGAGCTGAGGAAACACATGAAAATGGTGCACCCGTCTGCTGGGCCACGTGAAGTGGATCCTGCGGTGGAGCAGAAATGGAGAAGGCTCGAGCTTGAACGTGACCGTGATGATGTGATCAGCACGATCAGATCGACAATGCCAGGGGCGATGGTTCTTGGGGATTACGTGATTGAGAGAAACACCTACGGTTCTGACTCAGAGGGGGTTGATGATATCAATGGCGGGCAGAGAAATGAAGGCGGTGGTGGGATAGACGCAGGGTTTGGTAGGAATCTCATGAATGTCTTCCTTCTGTTGCATGCTTTTGGGCCATCAGGGAGCCAGACAAGACGCCCAGACTCCACCATTGACCTGACATTATCAGACACAACCCTTGATTTAGCATCAGATGCAAATGATTTCGCAATAAACTGGCGAACAGGTGGCTCAGATTCCTCAGGGCAAGAAGATGACAGCTTTAGTAACTACCGGGAAGAGGGTAGGGGAATGTCGTTGGCAAGCCGGCTCAGGCGGCAGGGAAGGATTCTGCTGGGAAGATCAGGTAGGAGACGTAGAGACAGGGAAGCTAACCAAAACCCGAATCCTAGATGATACAAAACCGAATCCATTTGCGGGGGTTCCTGGTAAGTAAGTTGTGTTGTTGGTACAATGTAGCTTTAAAAAAAAAAGATTCCAAAAAAAAAAAGGGTGTCAAACCGTGAAAACCCCTTTCTGTTTTTAACATCAAAATATTTGGGATTCTGCAATGGCCACCAGAAGGTGGAGAAAAGGAGGGTTCAAATAACTCCTCCGTCTCTCTCTCTCTCTCTCTCTCTCTCTATAT
>NW_010963518.1:0-211 GCF_000463585.1 Tarenaya hassleriana | reverse complement strand
AAACAGAACCTCCTCGTCGAAGGACCACCCAAGCTGGTCAAGATCGGCCGACACGATGAAGATACGAGCGGGCGGAGCACCTGTCGAAGTTGAAACAATGCCCAAGAGAAGCTATGTGCGAATGCACGATTCGAGGGTTGGGTATTCAACCGAACGTCGAATACATATTCGACAAGCTCGGCTGGGGAGCACTGAGCAGGAGCGTCGAGCC
>NW_010963517.1:0-211 GCF_000463585.1 Tarenaya hassleriana | reverse complement strand
TTCTCTCATTTTTGAGACCTAGGGCCGAAATCTTGAAGGGAAACCAAGGAGATTTGCTAGAGATTGAAGATTGAAGACATTATTGAGCATTTCTCTCCCCCCTTTCTCTATGTTTCATCTTGTTTTCTTGGTGTTCTTGAACATGAGCAATGAGTAGTTTCTTGTTGTGGGATGAGGGATTAGCCCTCATGTAAGGATGCTTGTCTTAACC
>NW_010963516.1:0-211 GCF_000463585.1 Tarenaya hassleriana | reverse complement strand
AAACTGCAATGAGATTGGTGTACCGGTTCTTAAAATCTAACAAGAGAAGCTTTATATCGGTCTCTCCCTCCACTAATCATAACCAGTGTCTATCCGGTCACTGCCCCTTTGCCGTTGGTAAAACCTTTCTCCACCGTGCCTTTGATGGCCGTGCCCTCTCTCCCTGTATCTTGGACCTGCTGTCTGAGAACTCTCTTTCGCTTTTTCTACA
>NW_010963515.1:0-211 GCF_000463585.1 Tarenaya hassleriana | reverse complement strand
GAGCTTTCTAATGTTGTAAAGAAAGGATTATTTGGGAATGTTTTGTCGAAGTTATGAAGTTAATAATATCACCAGCCAACAATATACCTATCCCTCGAATGATGGCTGATTATGTTGCTCAAATTCCAGACCATGAGGCTATTGCTGGCGATTTGAGTCGACAGCTGTATCATGGATCACCTATCGAATGACGGCTAATAATTTTGATTGA
>NW_010963514.1:0-211 GCF_000463585.1 Tarenaya hassleriana | reverse complement strand
AGAATTCGACTAGATCTTGCAACTTGGATCAGATCAACGAAAGATATCTGATCAGAAATGGCTTCGGGACCTAGTGTGGTGAAGCTCGATGTGGAGAAGTATGATGGAAAAGGTGACTTCTCTCTCTGGAAGGACAAGATTCTAGCCAGTCTGGATATTCTTCAACTAAGCGACACACTTCAAACCGGGTATGTTCTTGAATCTAAAGAAA
>NW_010963513.1:0-211 GCF_000463585.1 Tarenaya hassleriana | reverse complement strand
ATTTTATTTTGGTTTTTAAATTCGAAAATTCTGAAAAATTCTTACTATTCAATGTCTAAGATTTCGTAATTTAGTTTTCCTAAAAATTTGGAAAATAATTTAATAAAAAATAATTAAAATATCAAAAGTTTCATTTTTTTTCGGATTTACAAATATTATAAAATCAAAAATCAAATTAAAATTCAAAAACAAAAAATAAAATTATGGTCTT
>NW_010963512.1:0-211 GCF_000463585.1 Tarenaya hassleriana | reverse complement strand
CCTTCCGTTAAGCTCCCGTCCTCGTCCAAGTTGCTAGCTCCGATGTCCTCATCATTCCTTCCCCCTTGCGAAGATTTCGACCTCGAAATTCTATTTTCTGCAACAAAAGGAAATGTATCGGCCACCTTAAACATAGAGGACACCTTATATGTACCTTGGTCTCGGCGGATGTGCTCGACATCATATTGCTCTTCTTCTCGTGTTCTTCCTC
>NW_010963511.1:0-211 GCF_000463585.1 Tarenaya hassleriana | reverse complement strand
TGAGGCAACTTATACAACATCATAGAAATAGGAGATGATATCTTATGGGATTGCACAAACTCCTCAAAGAAAAACCATGATAACTTATCTGGATCGAACTTCACTCCATCGATGTTGCATCCGCCTATGTAGCTGAGTTCTCCATCCACATTTATCATTGTTCCTCCAAAATGAAAATTGACATCGATTTTGTTTGCCATTTTTCATAGCA
>NW_010963510.1:0-211 GCF_000463585.1 Tarenaya hassleriana | reverse complement strand
AATGCTTTACCGTCGGAGCCCCAAAGCTCGATTGCACCATGGTTGGCGACATGTTTGATTGCGAATGGACCGGACCAGCGGGATTTGAGCTTACCTGGAAAAAGAGGTAGTCGAGAATTGAAGACAAGGATACGATCATTTACCTGGAAGGATCGATGAATGATGTGGCGATCATGCCAACGTTTAGTACGCTCCTTGTAAATTTTTGCAT
>NW_010963509.1:0-211 GCF_000463585.1 Tarenaya hassleriana | reverse complement strand
ATACCAAGAACACATCCTTAGTTCTTCTCAAGTACTTCAGGATGTTCTTGACGGCAATCCAATGTGACTCACCTGGATCTGACTGGTATCTACTCGTAATGCTTAACGCATAAGATACATCCGGTCGAGTACAAAGCATGGCATACATGTTCGCTCATCATGGAATCCGATCCATGCGTTCTCGCTCATCAGGTGTCGTAGGACACTGACT
>NW_010963508.1:0-204 GCF_000463585.1 Tarenaya hassleriana | reverse complement strand
TCGATAACCAGATAGCGCAACTTGCTGCCTCTGTCCCTTCGCGACCTCAGGGATCACTTCCTGGGAACCCGGAAGCAAACCCCCGAGAGCACTGTAACGTTGTATGCTTGCGCAGCGGAAAAGAGCTCGCTAACCCTATCATCACATCTACGGAAAAAGGTCAGTGCTCTAACTCTGTCCCTACATCTCTTCCTGACCCCATAG
>NW_010963507.1:0-211 GCF_000463585.1 Tarenaya hassleriana | reverse complement strand
CCTTCTTGCTACGCTAGGCACCTTTGAAACTAGGAATCTTTCTTCTAGTAAGATGGCAGGCAAAGTCTAGCAGCATATTCTATTCTGAAAGTGCCACATCTGATTCTCGAAGAAGGCTATTTATGTAAGTTCCTTCTAGCGCTTGGCCTGCAGCCTCCCTGCTGCCTCTTGGTACACAGGATAGGTTTCTCTTCTACTGTAGCTAAGAGGG
>NW_010963506.1:0-211 GCF_000463585.1 Tarenaya hassleriana | reverse complement strand
ATAATCTTGAGAGAATGATAAAAGAAAAATATCAATAGAAATCTAGGTGGAATCTTTAATAGTATACAAAAAAGAAAATATCAATGGACATTTTGGTGGAATCAACCTAGCGTGATAACAATCATTTAATAACCACTAATGAAAAAAACTATTAGTCTTCCCCACTAATTCACTAATGAAAAACGTTACTAATGAAAACCGACGTTATAAA
>NW_010963505.1:0-211 GCF_000463585.1 Tarenaya hassleriana | reverse complement strand
TAATGCCCAAAAAGAAACACAAAGGGAGACAAAGATTTTTACTTCAAATGTACTACAAAATGTTTTGTTTGACTTTGTATGTTGGCAGTTGAGTTATAGATTTTTAACATCTTAAATATTTCTTATACAATATCATAAATATGATAAATTATGGTTCGCTTCAAAGGTATTTTATATTGCTCCAATAAAAATAAATTGTAGATTTTTTTTT
>NW_010963504.1:0-211 GCF_000463585.1 Tarenaya hassleriana | reverse complement strand
CGTAAGTTTCATTTCGACTCGGAAGACCAGTTCATTCTTGAAGCACAGCGAGTACTGCGATGTAGAGCTATTTCAGCCTCCCGAGATCCCTCTGACTTCACGGTGGTCGGAAAATCTCGGAAGGGGAATGGCCCTCTGTAGTGATTACATAGCTACCAGGAGATTTTTTTTTGATTTTTTGGGTTTTGGTATCTTTTTGGAAGAATCAGAT
>NW_010963503.1:0-211 GCF_000463585.1 Tarenaya hassleriana | reverse complement strand
CAGATCTTAATGCTTGTGTTCCGCTTTGGATGGTATACAAGTTTGGCTTTTCTGTTACATTCGTCGGTTGCGAAAATCTTTTTTGAAAGTTGTTTAGCGAGATTGCCCCTTTTTCTTTGTTCTTTAACTTCTCTTAATGTTGTTCTATGCTTGCAGTCATGGCAGGTGCGGCACCAGAGGGTTCACAGTTCGATGCACGTCAGTTTGACCA
>NW_010963502.1:0-211 GCF_000463585.1 Tarenaya hassleriana | reverse complement strand
GGAAAAAGAAAGATAGGAAAGAATGTTCCCCGTATACTAAGAAGTATAGGGTGGAGGACGGCATAGAGAAGACTAACACTAGCCGAACAACCAGTAGAGCGGGGATAACGTACGAAACCGATAGTGAGAGCTAGCTGAGAAATAGTACAAAAGAGGTCACGTTCGAACGGTACTAAGAAATATGTATTGTATATAATAAAAAAATAGCATT
>NW_010963501.1:0-211 GCF_000463585.1 Tarenaya hassleriana | reverse complement strand
TGTAGATCTTCTGCAGCTCGCCCCAAGATTCTCCTCTTATTATAAAATTCCAAAAAAAAAATTAAATTAAATTAATACCTTTGGACCCATAAAAAAATAGACATGTTAATACCAAGTAGTTTAAATCATAATTAAAATTATAAAATTTTTCTTATAAAAGTCGAGTATTTTCTATAACGTGGAAAGTATTTAGCATGTGTTCCACCGGATT
>NW_010963500.1:0-211 GCF_000463585.1 Tarenaya hassleriana | reverse complement strand
AAGTATGTTTTTCTTTTGATTATTATTCAAATTGCATGTTATTGTTTAATAATGCTATCCATGTATTATTATTGTAATAATACTAAATTCCCTAGTCGGTTGTTAATGTGGAACATCAACGAACAAAGACTAGTATGATGCATGATGGATGATGATCATAGTGTATTAGATACGGATCATGATCATAGGTGTTCATTTGTGAATGAATACT
>NW_010963499.1:0-211 GCF_000463585.1 Tarenaya hassleriana | reverse complement strand
AAGGATGAGACATATAAGAGTGATTCAAGTTCGAATGAACGTACCAACTAGACTTCCTTTTCTGTCGTAGGTGATAACAATTCCTTCGAATATGTCCTCTCTTCCCACAGTAATAGCAACTTCTATGCTCTTTTTGCTTTTGAGAGGTTTGCAGATCCATTTTAACTCTTGGAGTATTTCTGACAGCGCCAAAAGTACTTCGTACTAAGTC
>NW_010963498.1:0-211 GCF_000463585.1 Tarenaya hassleriana | reverse complement strand
GACTTTGAGTCTCTTGAATCTTGCGAGTCTTGTTGGATGGGCAAGATGACGAAGCATCCTTTCAAGGGGAAAGGACAGAGAACGACAAAGTTATTGGACCTGATACATAGTGATGGATGCAGACCAATGAGCTGTCCAGCTAGAAGAGGATATCTGTATTTCTTTACGTTCACTGATGATTTCAGTCGATACGGTTATGTCTATTTGATGA
>NW_010963497.1:0-3377 GCF_000463585.1 Tarenaya hassleriana | reverse complement strand
CGTGGCCGCTTTGGTCTGATGGCTCTGTAGCTCTATGCCCATTTTTGTTCTCTCTCTCTCTTTTTTTGTGGGTTTCAAGTGTTTGAGAGAACTATGTTTGTCTCCAGGCTTCCCTATATATATGCGTTTAGTTTGGATATATATATATATATATTATTTTTGTAAGAGGTATTCATTTATGGGTACAAATTAAAAATTAAAACTTTTGCAAGTTGGGCTCCTAATTCTGGACCCTACTCCTTCATGTGGTATATATATATATACATGTGCTTATTTGTATATGGTGTTTGTTTGCACTCGTGTAGATAAGAAAACAAATGGTTTATGGTTTATGATTTATTCCTATATTTTCTAATCAAATCTTTAACAAGTTTTTTTTTTCTTTTTACGTTTTGTTTTGTGTGAGCCCCCTTAATCAACTTTTATAAACCCATATAAGACAACCCCATAAGACTAGCTTGACTCGATCTTTGTTAAATCAGGCGGAAATTACCGGATTGCCATTAGAACAACAAATTAACTGATAGTATTGCATGTGGAATGGAAAATCGTTGGAATCCGGTCAACAACACGTTGACCGGATCTTTCATAAGTCATTTTGGTTTTGCAGGTCCAGGGATGTTTTATCGGCCCTCGACAATTGGAGTATCATAATCCAACAATTCGCAAAATTGTATAAAAAAGGAATATTTTCCGAGTTTCTGATACCAATATCTAAATTACAGAATATTTTCCGACGGATTCGTGAAGATAGTTTCGGAGAAACTAATGGTGAGATCTCGAAGAATATAAAGGGAAGAGATGAAAAGGAAATGCATTCGATCTTCTTTTCTTCCTCTCCTTATTCTTATATTCCTTTCGTTTTCATTTTTTGGTGATTGCCCAAAAATAAAGAAATTATTGAGTGTTTGATAACAATAAATATGAACGGAGGAGGATTGGTCATCATGCGTGACCGGTCCCCATGCCTTTATGCATTTATTTTTTCTCACATCGAATTTTGGTATCGTCCCATCAAAATCAATGGACTCGCGCCGGATGACTAATGATTACCTCCTTATTCCTTTTTCTTTTGCCTCCCCACTATGAGTTGTTCTCTCTCTTTTTCCCAAGGACCTATTGCAATTCAGATTACGAAGATCATATTAGTTAGATTAAAGATTTTTTTCTTAACATACAAATTTTATCAATATATTTTGTCTAACACTAATTTTAATAAATATTTACAGCAAAATTGCTCGGAGACTGTGTCTCGTTTATTTTTCTATTTTCAACAGAAATATGTTGAGTAATTTTTTAATCTAAAAAAAAAAAGATTTGAACCCCAAATCGTCAAACGATTAAACGCTGCCACAAATCCTTCCACCTGCTTCACATTCTATAACAGATTTTATCTTTAAAATTACACTTTAGTGTCAAATATAAGAATTGTTTCCTTGGGAGAAGAGGTTGGGACCGGAATCCATTTAAAATTATATATAAAAAATATAGTCCGAATTTTCAAAGAAATTAACCCAATCAGAATATGTGATCATGGACGTTATTACCGTTAGATTATGGTCGGTTAAGTCGGTTTGATTTGGTTTAACATATATGAATTATATTTTATAAATAATACGCTCGAATTATTTTGAATAAATAGATTTTTTTAATTCTATTGATCATGTAAACCGATCATATTTTCTAATGTATTATGCATATAAAATTTAGGATGGTGCTGCCATGTGTATGATAGAAATGTGACCAATATTCTTATCGTAACAATATAATAAACAACATTACATCAAGAAATTAAATATATTTTAAAATTGTTAAGTCGGTGTAGTAAGAAATAAGTAAATATAAATGTAAACATCTTAGTCATGTGTATCATTATGCTTTTATATATAGTTGCAAATATTTTATATGCAATATGAATTATAAATCTCTATAGAAATACATGTATAGCGTAGGTATTGACCTAGTATTTAATATTTACATATGAATCCATAATTTATTTGCTTCGAGTTCAAACGATATGGTATAAATGTTTGGTTTTTATGTATTCTCAAGATAAATATGTACCGAATTTGAATATATATATATATATATTCAATGGAAAATAAGAGGTAGTATTTTGTAATTATTGTTACGGTATTACAATTTGAGAATAACTTGATGTTGTCAGCCAAATTTTCTATTTAATTAGGTATGTATCATATATATATATATATATATATTCATTTGATGTTTGTGGTCGGTTTGGTTTTGAACCTCCGATATCCGAAATGTTGAGGTGAAATTTCATGGGTTGTAAAACGGTCCGACCAATCAGACCACTATGATCATTGAATTTTAACTCGGATTAACTTTTCAGATTTTTCTTTTAAATCCATTATACGCAACGTACAGATCAATTATCAGTTGAATACATTCTGGTTACGAACTTATAGTTTGATAGTTAGCATGAATGATTGCTATATGATCAGGTCTAATTAAGGATAAGCGCTCGTCGTTTTACGCGCGCATATACATACAGTGCCACGAGTAAAAGTCAACGGCTTCGCACATAGATATAACGCACACAAGTCGTAAAAGTCGACGCCTTAATGCGTATATCTAAAATGTGTGATTCCCCTTTATAATAACTGTTCTCATTGCACAAGCAAATGTCTGTGTCATTAGACACGAATAAAAAATATCCTATATATATATATATTTATATGCTATATATATGTGCATAAGACATATACATTGACAAGTGAATAATATGTAATTAAAAAAATGAATTTATTATAATGTAATGTACGTAATTAAAGAATAGTGAATAATTATTTTGATCACTCGTAGACAAACCGCCTAAACCGTTGACATGTCTTCATCTCAATTTTCCACCATACGTTTTAATGGAAAACTTATGTAATATTTAAATTTGATTTTTATTTCTATTTTTTAATATTTATATTAATTAGATAAGATATTGTGTCTATCTATAAATATTACAATGATTTATTTGGAATAATAACAAATCCATATATTTCTTAATTATGGTATTAAAACTCAGTTGACTAAAAGTTATGGATTTTAGTTCGGAAACTTCGATCATCCACCTATTTAGTTTATTTTTACCCTGCCCTAACCGTTAAACTATTGTACCTTAATTTGGCGCCAACTGTATTATTGTTGTCCTATCCATATTCATCACCGCACCGCGACACATTAAACTTTTCAAATCCATCATTAAAGATGATATCATTCGATCGACAGCCTAATTATCATTTATCCAGGTTATAATCTCAAATGCAACTAGTTTTTTTAGAACTTCAAATTCAATCAGTTGTTTCTTATCTTCTATAATTTGGATAAACGCATCAAGAAATATTAATAAAATTTGTGAA
>NW_010963496.1:290132-301925 GCF_000463585.1 Tarenaya hassleriana | reverse complement strand
TCTAATGGTCTGTCCGTTCCAGCAAGCCAGAACGGACGGTCTGTCGAAACACGTGGAACGTGTCTGTCAAACGTGATCCGAACCCCTTCTGGAACGGATGACCGAATGCAGACCGACCCCGAATACCGAACGTTCCATCAGACCCAGACCGGACGGTCCGAAGACCAGACCGGACGGTCTGTCAAACGTGATCCGAACCCCTCTTATGGTCATCGGTCCAGACCGGTCGGTCCAACCCTTGGATCGTTCGGTCTGATCTAATTTGACCTAAAAGGAACAACCGCCGTCATGCGTAGACCGATCGGTCTACACTCTAGACCGTTCGGTCCATGCGACGGACAGACTTCGGATCTCGGTTTCGGGTCCCGTAAACTAGGGTTTTCATCCCCGTTTCGACGCACCATCAAGCCTCCTAAGAACCATAGCTCATCCATGCTTTATTCAATAATCAAGATGATCAAACAAACATAGATCTCATGTTTACATGCATTCTAACCATTAAAACCATGAAAACATGCATAGATCTATAGTCTACATGCATTCTAACAATTAAAGACATGCAAACCTGCAAAGATCTATTGTTCACATGCATCTTAACAATTAAAATCATGCAAACAAGCAACAGGCACGGCGATATACAGAGAACCAGGCTCTGATACCACTGTTGGGGTTCCCTTCGGGTTCCTAGCATGCGATCTCATCGATCTAGGGTTTGGTTTCTAGGTTTCATGCAGCGGAAGGAAAGATCTAAACCTAGCCAAACGTCACACAAAAACCAATTGTGCAATAACCCGAACAATCGTGTATATCGTCGTGGGATTCGAATACTTACCTCGTTCTTTCAAGATCTGGAAGTATCAATCGATCCAGGGCCTGTTTTAATCACCAAGAGTTGAAAGCACAACTCCTCTACACGTATCCACACCGGCGGGATGAATTCCAACGCTTTGGAACGTATCTGCTAGGATTCGATGGACCATAGGCACCACGACTACACTCCTTAATGATGGACTCAAAGTCCGGATCAGTCATGTATTGTTCCTTAAGGAGTTCAAATCCAAGCATTCTGGCTTCCATGACTGATATCAACGCATAGCGTCGAGACAATGCGTCGGCTACGACGTTGTCCTTCCCTTTCTTATACCTAATGATGTAGTGAAAGGTCTCGATGAATTCAAGCCATTTAGCATGTCTCCGCTTGAGCGAAGTCTGTCCCTTGAGATGTTTAAGGGTCTCGTGGTCCGAGTGAACGACAAACTCTTTGGCCAACAAGTAGTGCTGCCAAGTCTGTGTGACCCTGTAGGCCCATTCGAAGTGGCAGTGGCTTCGGAAACCTTTTCCGAACCACAAGTCATGGTTAGCCTCTAGCAAGACGCCATGACTACCCACCTAGAATAGAGTTAGAGGTGATCTAACAAAGCCAGCATTAGTTCGAGTTCTGTCCTTTTGTCTCACGATGTCGTATGTTGAACAAGGGCATGGTTCGAGCCACCCTTCAAGTTCAACCGCTTACTCGTCTAGGCAAACCGACTGATAAAATAGATGTACATTCATCTATAGCGTGGCCACGCATTTTCACAGTCCGATTTCCACGAGGGGCCCAGCGACATCTCTCCTGCGTAGGAGGTGACAAGTCCCGTATTGCATGTCTACTATCTGCATATGATTCGTGAACGTATCTGAGCAACGCCGTTATGATCATCCGGTTAAAGACGACGTTTGACGCAGTCGAGACACGTCACTCCTCATATCAGATACTCTAGACATCTCAGGTCTGAGGATCCAAGAACGAACCGCTGTATGAGATTCAAGTCATGACTCGTGTCCATGTGACAATCTCATGCGGGTCATCCAGTAACTCGTTCCAAACGAGAACCCATGATTGTGATTTGCATCTAATGCATATGATCATAATCATCTATCACACATCATGCTGGTCTTAATTCATCATTGTTCCCACAATGATAACTGACCAGGGAATTTAGAATCATCTGCAATGATTCAAGGATATTTACCGTAATATAACAAACATGCTAATCATATAACGGGAAAAGTAATGCATTCATAAATCAATGAATCAATACAAAGTCAAAATGTCATATCACGGATCATCCTAGAGCATCACAACCAACATCAACCGCAATCACTGGCTCACTGTGAGTGGCTCTCGAATTCACGGATGAACGGGGAATAATCGAAGTGGAGTTACGGGAAACGATTTCGATCACCGGCTCACGAGAGTGGCTCTCGAATTCGGAATCGTTTCAAGGAGATGGAGATGGACGAAGGCTTCCTCGGACAGACCAAGGAGAAGAGTCGGACACACCGAACTCAAGGATGGCCGGCGGACACACCGACGACGGCCAACACGGGGGCTGCTAGACAAACCGGCGAACCACGTGAGAGGGGCGGACGAACCAGCCAAAGAGAGAGATTTCTCAAGAGAAAAACTTCAATAATCCAAACTTGTCCTTCTCTTCATGCATTACAAATGTTTTAAAAGAGTTTAGGTGGAAATAATACATTAAATGCTAGCTAACATGCAAGGATAGGAGCCTAATTGTCATTAAATGAAGTAGTTGGCAAAATATGGCTGTTGCAACTTCTTTAATGGGCCGAGTGGGCTTGATGAGAAAGGCCCATGGGCTGCATCTTAGGCTTAGACATCGACAACTTCAAGTGTGAGAAAGTTCCGGGTCGAGCTTCGTCCGAAAAACGAAGTATCATCGTTATCGTGAACCCGGGATCCGTGGAGAACTTTGGTGATGGCTTTGGTAAGCGTGACACGAAGCGCTCGAGCTCTAGCACGTCTATTGCGATGACTTGCTCGGGGAGCCTTCGTGTTGTGCACGTCACATCCCGTTCCTGTGGCTTCGAATGATCGTGTAACGTCGTGATCACTCGGCATGTCTCTTGGCACCTGAGAGGCCAAGCCTTCAACGTCCTCAAGAGCTCCTTCCGTTAAGCTCCCGTCTTCAATAGCTCCTTCCGTTATGCTCCCGTCCTCCTCCAAGCTGCTAGATCCGATGTCCTCATCAGGAGGACACCAATCTCGATGATGACAAAGTTGCCGCTATCACAGGTACCCTTCACCTTTGTGATGTTGAATGCTATACATTGTTTGACACTGGGGCTACCCACAGTTTCTTGAGCTTAGAAAAAGCAAAGAAACTAAGTATGGAGCGAGTAGATACGAAGAGCGACTTTACTGTTCGCACACCATCGGGAGAGACGCATCCGGTACACGGGACCTTACGAGGTGTATCGCTGAACATCTGTGGTCGTGACTTGGCCGAGATCTCATAGTGGTACCGATTAGCGGTTATAGCATCATATTGGGCATGGATTGGTTGTCGAAGCACCGAGCTCAGATTGATTGTCAGAAGAGAACCATATGGTTTATGGATGCAAGCGATGGGTTCGAATTTCTGGGAAGAGGAGCACCATCGACAAACCCCATCATTTCGGCACTCAAGGCCGAAAAAATGATCAAAAAGGGGAATGAAGCATTTCTGGTAGTCCGATTGCTTGAGAGTTTCCTGATGTCTTCCCCGATGACTTGCCGGGATTACCACCAAATCGAGAGGTGGATTTCACCATTGACGTGCTACCGGGTACGGAACCAATCACCAAGGTTCCGTATCGGATGGCACCGACAGAAATGGCGGAGTTGAAGGAACAGTTGAACGAATTGATGGAGAAGGGATTCATACGCCCTAGCGTCTCGCCTTGGGTAGCACCGGTGTTATTCATGAAGAAGAAAGATGGGAGCATGAGATTGTCCATTGACTACCGTGGACTCAACTGGGTGACTATCAAAAATCGATACCCGTTGCCGAGAATTGATGAGTTGCTAGATCAACTTAGGGAGCTAAATGGTTCTCAAAGATTGATCTGCGATCGGGATACCACCAGATTCGGGTTAAGGCCGAGGATATACAGAAGACGGTGTTCCGAACTCGATATGGGCACTTTGAGTTCGTGGTCATGCCATTTGGACTCACAAATGCTCCCGCAGTATTTATGCAACTGATGAATCGCATCTTCATGGATTACTTAGATGAGTTTGTCATCATATTCATCGACGACATTCTTATCTATTCGCCAGATCCCCAGACTCATGAGGATCACCTGCGGAAAACACTGTGGAGATTAAGGGAGAACAAGTTGTATGCGAAGTTCAGCAAGTATAGCTTCTGGTTGCAGGAGATTGGATTTCTAGGACGTAGTATCCGCTCAGGGAATCCAGGTAGATCCGGCTAAGATCGAGGCAGTCATAGACTGGAAGGCCCCGACCTCTGCAACCGAAATTAGGAGCTTCCTAGGTCTCGCTGGCTATTACCGAAGATTTGTGGAAGGTTTCGCTAAGATAGCCCGACCCATGACGAAACTCACCGGGAAGAACGTTAAGTTTGAATGGACCACGGAGTGCGAGGAAATCTTCCAAGAACTGAAACGGAGACTTACCTCAGCACCGATCTTGGCATTGCCGCGCCCGGGAATACTATACGAAGTTTACACTGATGCCTCCAAACATGGACTAGGATGTGTATTGATGCAAGAGGGACATGTCATCGCCTATGCATCGAGGTAATTGAAAAAGCATGAGGAAAATTATCCGACCCACGACATGGAGTTAGCAGCGGTCGTGCATGCTTTGAAAATCTGGAGGTCCTACCTATATGGGGAAAAGGTTAAGCTTAATACTGACCACAAGAGCTTGACATACGTAATCTCCCAGAAAGATTTAAACCCAAGGCAACGACGATGGTTGGAACTCATTGCCGACTATGACTTGGAGATTGCTTATCACCCGGGGAAGGCTAACGTGGTGGCTGACGCCCTCAGTCGGAAGAAGATTTTGGCTGTCATCTGTGTCGTAACGTCGTCCCGCATCGATGCTTTCGAATTGGCAGCTATGCTGGGACATTTAACCTTGACACCGGAGGAACCGACGCCGACCTTTGCAGAACGAGCGGTCGCTGGACAACGTAACGATCTTTTGCTTGCCTGGTACATGGACGGTATAGAAGAGTATGGTCGTAAGGGATACCGTATCGATGAGAAGGGAGCATTGCGACTGGGTAACCGACTATGTGTGCCAGATGACCAGTGTTGAGACGGGAGATATTATCGGAGGCACATCAGTCCAGACTAGCTATACATCCCGGGGCGAGTAAAATGTACCAAGGATTACGACGGTGGTATACCTGGCCGGGAATCAAGAGGGATGTGGCTGATTTCGTAGCAAGATGCCTTACCTGTCAGCAAGTGAAAGCGGAACGACAGATGTCGGGTGGTAAACTACAACCGTTGGAAATTCCAGAATGGAAATGAGATTCTATTGCGATGGATTTTGTGGTTGGGTTACCACTTACCCCGAGTAAGAAAAATGTCATTTGGGTAGTTGTGGACCGATTGACGAAATCCGCTCACTTCATCCCTATCAGACAGGAGTACACGATCGAGCGATTGGCACAAATATACGTCGATGAGATCATACGGCTGCATGGAGTGCCAAGTGAAATCATATCTGATAGAGATGCTCGGTTTACATCTCGTCTATGGAAGGCTATCCAGGGAGCGTTGGGTATGAAGTTGAAGATGAGCTTAACATATCACCCCCAGACTGACGGCCAGTCGGAACGAACCATCCAAACCCTGGAGGACATGCTCCGAGCATGTGTACTAGAATGGGGAGTTCTGTGGGATCGGTACATGACGTTGTGTGAGTTCGCATACAAAAATAGTCATCACACGAGCATTGGGGTATCACCGTATGAAGCACTGTACGGGAGGCCATGCAATACGCCACTATGCTGGACCGAGATCGGGGAACGCAGAGCCTTCGGATCGGAGGCCTTTTCCAGCGACTGCGATTGCGGCCACGAGAACCGCGTTTAAAGACGAGAAAACGCGTTCTCATGCCATGGGATTCATTTGCGCCGGTCTCAACATCATCATGTATGCATCTCCTCTCTCCGCCATGGTATGTTTTATCACACACACACACACACTCATATATATATATATATATATATATATATATATTTATTTATTTTAATATTTATATTTTATTTATATTTTTTTAATTATTTATTTTTTAAATTTTAATTTAATTCTTCTAAAAAAACCTGAAATTCTAAATTTTTATTTTATTTTTATATTAATTTTAGCAACGAAATTGCGTTGCTAATTTTGCAACGCAATTTCGTTGCAAAATTAGCAACTTATTTTTTTCGTTGCAAAAGCGTTGCAATTTGCAACGAATTGAAACGCTATATTGGTTTGCAAGGACGAGTTAGCAACGAAAATTTTTTCGTTGCAAACACTGTTTTGCAACGAAATTTGTAGCTTTGCAACGAAAAATTTTCGTTGCTAAATGACTGTTTTTTTGTAGTGTCAGTACTATTACCGAAATGTAATATCAGTACCGGTTGACGATGTGGAGTCAGTACTGGTGTAATTGGGTGGAGGTTTCCGTGACGGTACCGGTCAACGAAGTGGAGTCGGTACCGTTATGGAAATGATGTGCGAAGCCAGTACCGGTTGACGGCGTGGAGTCAGTATTGGTGGATCTGTGTGGTCGCCTCTGTAATAGTGTCAGTTGACGATGTGGAGTCAGTACTATTACAGAGGAGCAGGGTTGAATCCAATACCGGTAGACGGCGTGGAGTCAGTATTGGACGATACCAACGGGAAGGATGCACGATAGTACCGGTTGACGACTTTGGAGCCAGTATTATCCTATATCGAAAATGTATGGAATAATGATAATGTATTAAAAAGGATTAATTTAAATGGATAAAAAGGAAATTCTTGTATTGAGAGATTAGTTGGCATCATTCTCCATGAGAATGGACTCTCCGGGCTCAACCCGAGCTGCTCACTAAGCTTTTTGCTTAGCCCTCCGTTTTTGAATTTTTCAGATCCTGAGGAGCACGAGTAGCGCACTTTAGACGGCGACGACTTTGTGAAGGCATCACTTATGTACGGATAAACAGTCCTATTTTGTACGTTTTGGTTTGTGGAAACGGTTGTGTTCAATTGTGCGTTTGGACAAGTGTTGTTTTCGAGAAACGTGTGATGATTTTATTCCGCTGCGTGTTTATATTTAAAAACGATTTTAAATTCCCGTACTTTTGGTTTTATTATATTTTATTGGTTCTCGTCCATGTGGCATATCATGTTCACGGGATGCGGGATTCGGGTGTCATATGGATGATCATGATGATGATCATGTGTATTGGATGCGGATCACGGTCATGAGTACTTGTTTGGAACAAGTGACTGGATGACTCGCGTGAGATTGTCGATTGGATTTAATCCATGACTTGAATCTCACTTGATGGTTCGCTTTAGATCCTCAAACTTGAGATATCTATTGTATCCATCATGACGAGTAATGTACTTTGACTGCGTCAAACATCGTCTTTAACCGGATGACCATAAAGACGTGGCTCGAGTACATTACAGTATCCATCATGACGAGTAATGTACTTTGACTGCGTCAAACATCGTCTTTAACCGGATGACCATAAAGACGTGGCTCGAGTACATTACAAATCATGTAGTGGATAGTAGATAGTCAAGATGGAACTTTGTCCCTCTCGAAAGAGAGAGATATCGCTTGGGCCCGTCGTAAGAGTGAGACTATAGAAATGTGTGGCCGCACTATAGATGAATGTCATCTATCTCTTACAGTCTACTCGGGATACGATAAAGCATTCAAACTATGAGTTCGATTATGATATCGTGAGACAAAGAGGATCATCGTTGGAGCTATCTCTGGCTTTTCGGTTAGATCACATCTAACTCTTTCCGATACGGGTAATCATAATGTCTTGCTAGAGACCGCTTATGATTTGTAAAGCGAGATTAGATCTCGCGTTTACTGCCGTATTCGGAGGAGCCTAAAGGACACATATGGGATGGACGTGTATGGACGGGATCGAACGGACGAGAAAAATCGGATTTTTCTCCGTCTTAATGCTTGGTCCGGAGCTGACCAAGAGTTGGTCAGCCGGACCAGACGCACTTGGGAGAAACAAACCGATTTGTCCGAAATAACTGGCTGGTCCGGAGCTGACCAAAAATTGGTCAGCCGGACCAGATCAGTCAGTCGGAGCAAATCGTTTTGGCTCGAAAGTAATAAGCTGCTTCTTGATAACGATAAAAATCCCTCGTTATAATTTCAAGCTTATACCGCCCATGTTTCGAGCACTTGTCAAGGCTTCGATCGTCTGTGTATGGGTCATGCCAAAGCTGAACATACCAGACAATCTTTATGAGACAAGATGGAGAAATGGTGATTCTCATATGTTCGAAAATAGTTCGGCTTGAGTTGGATTATCAAGTTGGACTTCTACCTAACGGTATAGATGGGAATAGAAATATGCGATAGTATAATGATACTATTTTCCCATAAACGATCTAAGAGTCACATTGGATGTGATTGACATTGGAAGTTTACCTAAATAGCATAGGCTTGAGCGTCATGCCAAAGCTGACTCAAGTCTATGTGAAATTTGAATCTTAGCCTGCTAAGAAAATTACTAGAGGGTTATTTTTCTTAGTGGGAGTTATCTCATATTTGCATCATGTCATCTATGATAGTAATTATACTATAATTAGTACTGTACTAATTGATAATGCATATTGTGTTGTTCTGTTTATCTATGTAGGACATGGAGACAGGTGGTAGTGTACCAACCGTGTCATTGCGATCTATCCTTGAGAAGGATAAGCTGACTGGGACAAACTTCTTGGACTGGTATCGGACCTTGAGAATTGTTCTCAGGAACGAGAAGAAGATGTACGTCCTGGAAGGGGCTCTTCCTACCGAGCCCTCAGCCAACGCCGCGAGAGTCGTTCGTGATGCTTGGTTGAAGCATCAGAACGACGATCTGGAGGTCTCTTGCCTCATGCTCGGGACAATGTCTCCTGAACTGCAGCGACAGTTTGAGGGCGTCAACACCTTTGATTTGCTCGAGCAGTTGAAGACTATGTTCCAAGAGCATGCGCGTGTTGAGAAATACAACACGTTGAAGAACTTGCTTGCATGTCGTATGACAATGAAGGGTCATCTGGAAGAACTTGATCGTTATGGCTTGAGAATTGACAGGGAGTTGGTTGCTGACCTTGTGCTCCAGTCTCTTCCAAACTGCTATGATCAGTTCATCATGAGCTATCATATGCATGGCATGGATAAGACTTTGACCGAACTGCATGGGATGCTGAAAACGGCCGAGACGAGCCTTAAGGTCGAGAAGAACATGCTCGTTATTTCGAAGAGTTCGAAAAAGCGGAAACGTTCCAAGGGAAAGGGCAAAGGCAAGGCAAGTGGGGCAAATGTTGCCAACAAGGCCAAGCCTAAACCCGAGAAAGGAGAGTGTCATTTCTGCCATGAAATTGGTCATTGGAAAAGGAATTGCAAACTCTTCCTGGAAGATCTAAAGAAGAAGAAGCTTGTTGAAGCTTTTACTCCAGGTATTTACGTTATCGAAGCTAACGTATTCACTTCTTTATCCTGGGTATTAGATACCGGATGTGCCTCACACATTTTTGAAAATATGCAGGGTCTCAGAAGAAGTAGGACGTTGGCTCGAGGAGAAGTGGATCTACGCGTCGGGAATGGAGCAAAAGTTGCTGCATTGGTTGTCGACGTTTATGATTTATCTTTATGTCTGGACTGGTTATAGAACTGGGTAACTGTTACTTTGTGTCTGCTATAAGCAGAAACATTGTTTCTATTTCCTTTTTGGATTTGGATGGTTTCCGGTTTGTTATTGAGAATAAGAAACTGATGATGTTCAAAGACGATATCTATTATGGTAATGGTTACCTTGTAAATGGATTGTATGTCTTGAACGATCAACCTTCCGATTCCATGTCCGTGTATAACGTAAATGCGAAGAGGTTTAAGCCGAACAACTTAAACCCGGCCTATCTCTGGCATTGTCGTTTGGGCCACATCAACGAGAAACGCATACAGAAACTCCTCTCTGAAGGATTTCTGGGTTCTTTCGATTATGAATCGATTGAAGCATGCGAATCTTGTTTGATGGGTAAAATGGCAAAGTCTCCTTTTAGTGGAAAAGGAGAACGGGCCTTAGAGTTATTGGACCTAATACATAGTGATGTATATGGGCCCATGAGCTTATCCGCTAGAGGATGTTATTCGTATATCGTCACATTTACTGATGATTTCAGTAGATTTGGTTATGTCTATCTGATGAGGCATAAATCTGAAACGCTTGAAATGTTCAAGGCTTTCAGAAACGAAGTACAAAACCAGCTTGGCAAGGCTATTAAGTCATTGCGATCAGATCTCGGTGGCGAATATATGAGCCAAGAGTTCACTGACTATCTGGTAGACTGTGGAATTGTTTCACAGTTGACCCCTTCTGGAACGCCACAGTGGAATGGCGTGTCCGAACGGAGGAACCGGACCTTATTGGATATGGTGCGGTCTATGATGAGTCAGGCTGATCTTCCAAAATCTTTCGGGGGTTACGCCTTAGAGACTGCTGCTTTCATACTGAACAGGAGTCCAATGAAAATGGTTCGGAAGACTCCATATGAGATATGGACTGGGAAGCGTCCCAGTTTATCTTTTTTGAAGATTTGGGGATGTGACGTTTACGTGAAACGTTAGGTTTCTGATAAGCTATCCACCAAATCAGACAAGTGTTTGTTTGTAGGATACCCTAAGGAAACCAAAGGGTACTACTTCTACAACCCGGTCGAGAATAAAGTGTTTATTGCTCTGAACGGAAAATTCCTGGATAGAGAATTTGTCTCTAAGGGAATTAGTGGGAGTAGAGTTGATCTCGAAGAAGTTCGAGAACTACATACAGACGTTGGACTGAGTGAGCAAGTTAAAGATGTTCAACCTGCATCACAAGGACTTGAGACTCTGCCTGATACTTGTGAACCTCGGAGATCAGGGAGAGTTCACCTAGAGCCCACGAGATTTGGATTTCTCGTGACTGGTAATGATGAACTCATGTTATTGGAACATGACGAGCCTACATCATATCCAGAGGCTATGGCGAGTTCCGACTCTGAGAAATGGCACGAGGTTATGCAGCTTGAGATGCAATCCATGTACGACAACAAAGTATGAACTTTGGTCGATGCATCCGAAGGGGTAAAACCCATCGGATGTAAGTGGGTTTTCAAGAAGAAAATCGACATGGATGGCAACGTGCATATCTATAAGGCGCGATTGGTGGCGAAAGGGTTTCGACAAATTCATGGTATTGACTATGATGAAACCTTCTCGCCCGTCATGATGTTTAATGTTGGTTTAGTGCTCTATGATGTACTGTTTATGAGCTTTATTCAGATACATTTGATGTATTGATACTTTCTACGGTTTATGAGAGTATTTGATTCATTGCATGTTCTTGTATACTAGATATGTTATGAAATCCATGTGTCATTATGAATGATACTAAACTCCCTAGTCTTGTGTCATTATGGGAATGATGACATAATAAGACTAGTATGATGTGTGATTGATGATTATAGAGATGATCATAAGTATTGGATACGATCACAGTCATAGGTATTCGTTGGAGAACGGAATACTGGATTGACCCGCATGAGATTGTCACATGGACTAGCGTCATGACTTGAATCTCATATGGCGGTTCCATGATTGGATCCTAAGACCTGAGATATCTACAGAATCCAACATGAGGAGTTTTGTGCTTTGAATGCGTCAAACGTCCTGCGTAACAGGAGGATTATAAAGGCGTGTATCAGGCACGAAACGAATCATGTACT
>NW_010963496.1:268535-290048 GCF_000463585.1 Tarenaya hassleriana | reverse complement strand
GGTATTAGTTGGAGAACGGAATACTGGATTGATCCGCATGAGATTGTCACATGGACTAGCGTCATGACTTGAATCTCATATGGCGGTTCCATGATTGGATCCTAAGACCTGAGATATCTACAGAATCCAACATGAGGAGTTTTGTACTTTGAATGCGTCAAACATCCTGCGTAACAGGAGGATTATAAAGGCGTGTATCAGGTACGAAACGAATCATGTGCTGGATTGTAGATAGTCAAGACGGGATTTGTACCTCTCGTAAAAAAGAGAGAGATATCGCTGGGCCCCTCGTGTGAGCGAGACTGTAGAAATGTGTGGTCGCACTATAGACGAGCGTCGTCTATTTTAGACAGTCGAACTCAGTGAATGAGAAAGCAGTCGAATCAGATAAGGTGGCTTGTCCATGCCTTATGATCGACATATGATATCGCGATACAAAAGGATTATCAACCGGAATCATCACTGGCATTTGTATGATCACGAACAAACTCTATTCGAGATAGGTAGTCATAGTGTCTTGCTAGAGACCGCCTATGACTTGTATATCCGGAATAGAGATTTCGGGTTATACTACTATATCGAATGAGTCTACAGGGTCACACACGCAGGGAAGGACGAAAAGCACGAGAAAACGACCGAAAAACCAAGACGGAAGGGTCTGGAACGGACAGACCAGAAGTTCGGAACGGACGGTTCGCCAGGTCCAGACCCGACGGTCCGTGAATAGTCGCAGACCGTCCGTTCTGGCTTGCCGGGAACGGACGGTCCACGTGTAATTCTGGACCGTCCGTTCCGAGTTTTGGGTTTTTCGGAAATTAGACCGAATTAGGGTTAAATCACCTTATAAGAAGGAGATTAAAACCCTAATCGTTTAAGAAAAAAAAGAGAGCCGACTTTTGGCAGAAACTAGAGTTTTTGAGATCCAAAACGAGTTCTAAGTCTCGGTATTCCTCGGTGCACATATCGAATAGAGATTCGAGTCCTAGCAGACAAGTTCCAAGCGTTGGAATCCATCCCGAAGTGTGGATACGTGTAGAGGGTGAGGTAATTTCCTCCCTTAAGTGATCGGAACGAACCGTCGATTGATACAGGCCCCGGATCGATTGAGGTAAGCGTTCTAACGTTTCTACGATTCAATAGCAGCATGGTTCTAGGGTTCTATAAAATTTTTGTTTTACATCCGCTGCGCAAACCCTAGAATCGATCTCTTAGGAATAGGATTCGCTCTAGAGATCCCAGAAAACCCATCAGTGGTATCAGAGCCTGGTTTCTCTGTTTTGATTTCGTAGAACCCGATCACGCACGTTTTAGGATTTGAATTGTTTGAATCCATGTTTGCTTTGAATTCTATGCATGTTTGATGATTGAATCTATGGTAGATTGCATGTTTCATGTTGCATAGAGTGCAAGAGTTCGAATTTTGGGTCAACAGACGAATTCGGATCGGTTTCGGGTCTGAACGGGGCCGAGAACGCGAAAAACGTGATCTGATCACGTGACCAAACCCTAGACCGTCCGTTCTGGGTTTACCAGACCGGACGGACCAGGGGTGACGGACTGAGGATAGACCGAAAGGTCTGGACCGTCCGTTCTGAGACAGTGGACCGTCCGTTCCAGAGTGTCTAGACCGTCCGGTCTGCAGAAACACGTGGTCTGTCCGTTCTCACTCGTAGACCGTCCGTTCTACATCCAGAACGGACGGTCCGAGATCCAGACTCTGAGATTTTTCGTTTTCTGATCCGATTGTGCAATCGTTGCTTAATCTCATCAACTGTGACTCAAATAGACTTGATTTATTCTTATGGATGGTCCATAGGGAATGAATGCATGTAACTTAATCGAGATATTAGATATGCTTGATTGAGTGGGAGCTTCGAGATTGGGATTACATAATCGAATGGATGGTCTATTCGGATTATGTTAATCATTGCACAGAAATCGGTTAGATCAAGGAGCTCTATGAGTAAAGCACTTGTCAAGGCCTCGATCGTACGTGTCATGGGCCATGCCAAAGCTGAGTGTGCCGAATTATCTTGGTGAGGCAAGATGGAGAAATAGTGGTTCTCATAGCTTGAAAGTAGATGCTTGATCTAAGTGTGGTTTCGAAAATCCCTTATTTATGTAATGCTAAGTGTGTACCTCCCATTACTAGAGCACCTGTCAAGGCATCGATCATTCGTAACACGGGTCATGCCAAAGCTGAGCGTGCCGAACTATCTTTGTGAGGCAGGGTGGGAAATCGTGGTTCTCACAGCTTGAATATGGTTTACCTTAGGTTAAGTTGTCAAGTTTGACTTGAGACTTAATGGTACAGATGAGACGAGTATGCAATGATATTTGATATCATAGTCTCATAAGAGGATCTAAGAGTCACATTGGATGTGATCGACATTAGATGTCTACCTAAATAGTATAAGGATGGGTGTAACAATCCATGCTTATGTGAAATACGGATCTTAGTCCCATATAGAAAATTATTATAGGGTTATTTTTCTATATGGGAATATAGCTCATCTTTACATCTGTGTTGTCATTGTTTGATGATGGACTAGCTGGTAGTGGATCATAGATAGATTGACACTGATTGATGATGGACTAGCTGGTAGTAGATCATTAATAGAATCTGCATTTGTTTTCGTTCGTTCTGCTTTGTCTTTTTTGTAGGACATGGCGTCAACCGGTAGCGTACCGAGTTTGACGATGCGATCTATCCTTGAGAAGGATAAGCTTACCGGGACGAATTTCTTAGACTGGTATCGTAACTTGAGAACAGTTCTCAAGCACGACAAGAAGTCATACGTCCTAAAAGGGGCTCTACCACCAGATCCTGCGGCCAATGCCACGAGAGCCGTCCAGGATGCTTGGTTGAAGCATCAGACTGACGACAATGAGATCTCCTGTCTCATGTTGGGAAGCATGGCCCTGAATCTGCAGTCGATGGTGACTTGGTTGCAGGCTTGATCCTGATGTCATTACCCGAGGACTATAACTAGTTCGTGATGCAGTACCATATGCACGGGATGACTAAGAGCTTAGCCGAACTGCATGGGATGCTGAAATCGGCCGAGCAGGATATCGTGGTGCCCAAGACTGTGCTTGCTGTTGAGAAAAACTCCAGCAAGAAGCGGCGGGGGAAAGCCAAAAAGAAGGTGGCGAAAAAGGCAAAAGTTGCCTCTACGCCCAAGCCTAAGCCCGATAAGGGTGACTGTCATTACTGCGGAGTGTCTGGACACTGCAACCGTAATTGTCACCTTTACTTGGAGGATCTAAAGGACAAGAAGTTTGGTGAAGCTTCTGCCTCACGTATCCACGTTATAGAGGCTAACATCTGTACTATATCTTCGTGGGTATTAGATACTGGAAGTGCCTCACACATTTGTGAAAATGTGCAGGGACTAAGAAGAAGTAGGATGTTGGCTAAGGGAGAAGCGGTTCTACGCGTCGGAAATGGAGCAAGAGTTGCTGCATTATGTGTTGGCGTTTATGATTTGCATCTTCCTTCTTGACTTGTTTTAGAATTGAGTAATTGTTACTATGTTCCTGCGATTAGCAGAAACATTATTTCTATTTCTTTTCTGGATTTGGATGGTTTTCGATTTGTGATTGAGAACTCGAGTTTGATGATTTATCGAGACGATATTTACTATGGTAATGGTTATCTAGTTAATGGTTTATACGTCCTGAATGATCAGCCTTCGAACTCAACATCGTCCATCTATAGCGTGAGTACTAAACGGTTTAAGCCGAACGACTTAAACCCGACCTTTCTCTGGCATTGTCGTCTAGGCCATATAAACGAGAAGCGCATTCAGAAGCTTCATTCTGAAGGTCTTCTGGATTCATTTCACTTTGAGTCTCTTGAATCTTGCGAGTTTGTTTGATGGGCAAGATGACAAAACATCCTTTCAAGGGGAAAGGACAGAGAGCGACAGAGTTATTGGATCTGATACATAGTGATGTATGCGGGCCAATGAGCTGTCCAGCTAGAGGAGGTTATCTGTATTTCGTTACCTTCACTGATGATTTCAGTCGATACGGTTATGTCTATTTGATGAGACATAAGTCTGAAACACTTGAAATGTTCAAGGTTTTCAGAAACGAAGTACAGAACCAGCTTGGCAAGACGATCAAGACACTTCGATCCGATCGTGGTGGCGAGTATATGAGCCAAGAGTTCACTGACTATCTGGTTGATTGTGGTATTGTATCACAATTAACTCCTCCTGGAACGCCGCAGTGAAATGGCGTGTCTGAACGGAGGAACCGAACACTGTTAACATGGTGAACAGGAGTCAGACAGATCTTCCGAATGCCACTGTTAGACATGGTTCGGTCAATGATGAGTCAGACAGATCTTCCGAAGTCCTTTTGGGGCTATGCTTTAGAGACCGCTGCGTACATGTTGCACAGGAGTCCAACGAAGTCGGCTGAAACGACGCCATATGAGATATGGACGGAGAAGCGTCCTGCGTTGTCGTTTGTCAGAATTTGGGGTTGCGACGCTTATGTGAAGCGTCAGATGACTGATAAGTTATCCTCCAAATCTGATAAGTGTTTATTTGTAGGCTACCCTAAGGAAACTAAGGGCTACTTCTACATTCCAGCAGAGAACAAAGTGTTCATTGCCAGGAATGCGACTTTTATGGAGCGAGAGTTCGTCTCCAAAAGAGTCAGTGAGAGTAGGATCGAACTTTAGGAAGTTCGAGAGCAGCAAGTAGACGTTGAGCCGAGTGAACAAGTTGAAGATGTTCAACCTGTTTCACTGCCGGTTGTGACTCAACCTTCGACGATGAACCTCGGAGATCAGGCAAGATTCGCCAAGAGCCTGTGAGATACGGATTTCTCGTGACTAGGAATGAGGAACTCATGTTATTAGAACATGACGAGCCTACCACATACCCAGAGGCTATGGCGAATCCGGACTCCGAGAAATGGCGCGAGGCTATGAAGTCCGAGATGCAATCCATGTCAGACAACCAAGTATGGACTCTAATTGATGCATCTGAAGGGATAAAACCCATCGGATGCAAATGGATCTTCAAGAAGAAGACCGACATGGATGGCAACGTGCACACGTATAAGGCACGACTTGTGGCGAAAGGATTCCGTAAGATTCATGGTACTGACTATGATGAGACCTTTTCGCCCGTAGTTATGCTGAAGTCCATCAGGATCCTGCTTGCCATAACCGCATATTATGACTATGAGATATGGCAGATGGATGTCAAGACCGCGTTTCTTAACGGGAACTTGAAAGAGGATGTGTACATGACACAACCCGAAGGTTTTGTCAATTGATAACTCCTATTCTTCTCTATATTTTGATGAGAGTTTGTCTAGGTTTTATAGGATAATCACATGCATTCATAGGCATTCTAGGCGTGTTAGGACACAAAACTTGGTTGTGTTCTAGTTTTGCAGAGTTACCGGTTTCGGAGTGATTGGACTCGAAAAGGAGCTAATTAGAGCGTTAAAGGAGAAGTCCGGATGATGTACTCATGTTGCGACATCAATAACTTTCTTTACAGAGGTCCAAATCATGAGAGGTACCATTGGAAAGAGCACTTCAAGAGCTTCGCATAGACACCAAAATCGCTTAAATCCGACACCGGAGCAGAAAGTTATGAGCGAATTCGTGAAGACCAGAAATCTGCCAGTGCAGGGCCGATTCCAGTTGGAATCGGCCCGATTGCATAACGCAGAATTCGACCCCAGGAATCTGGATCCGGTCCGGATCCACCTGGAAACGGCCCGGATCCAGTTAAAAACCCTGTTTCGCGATTTTCAGCATCCGAATGGGAATATGACTCTTGGGAGCCGCCCTAGGGTTATAAAAAAGCCCTAGCCACGTCCTAGAACAGGAGAGAGCCTTAGAGAACACTTAGATACAGACTTTTGGAGAGCTTTTGGTGAAGAGAAGAATAGAAGTTCACGGGATTTGGGAAGAAGAAGGAAGATTTGATCGTGAAGACTACACATCTACATGAGCTTTTCTCACCTTTCTTTTATCTCTTTTTCTCTGTTCTTTCTATTGTTTTCTATGAACCGTGAGTAGATCCACGGCTATGGGTTAGGGATTCGTATGTGTTTTGGGTATGTTTGAACCCTAACTTGGATTTCGGTTTTGATTTGATTCGGTTCTATTGATTTGCACTTTTATTGGATTGATGTTTGCTAGCCCCTTGGTCAATTATCTTAGATTCTAAACTACATAGAGATATAAGTTCGTTTCAGATCAAAATCAATAGGATAGATCGTATTATTCACATAAAGATATGGTTTAATCGATCTAGGGTTGATGATAGCATTCTTCATGCATCTAGAGTTAACTTGAATAGATCGAGAGATTGACGAGTTACTCTGTAGATAGTGAGTTAGTAGACCGAGAGGTGAATTCTCTATTATCGTTGCTTGATGATTCCCGAATACAAGTCATAATCGTTATTCTCGCATGCTTAGCATATACCCATACACTCGAATACGATCCCGACACCCGTAGTCATCTTTGTTTGATAGGTTACTCATTTTCAATGCTTTCTTATTTTATTTTCCCTTTTTTCCACATATTTCCATCATCACTTCCACTTCTACTTGTTTTGATTTAGTTTCGATTAGGATTTAGATTTAGCAACCGGTCCTTGTGTTCGACCCCGTGTTACGACGATCCGTATCCTTGCGGTGAGTTGTAAATCGGGTTATAGATTTTAGACTCGGTACACACGTATCAAGTTTTTTGGCGCCGTCGCCGGGGACTGGTTAGCCTATTTCTAGGTCTTTATCGATTCTAGATCTTGCTTGTGTATATATTGAGTCGTGTCTTTTTTGAGTCTTTTTGTGTATATATTTGAGTTGAGTCCTATGTATAGTTTTTGTTTTCTAACCATCTACACTAGTTTGCTCTCCCCCTTACTATGATTACAGATGACGAGAACATCTATAATAATTGGGAGACGATTTAGGAGATTACTCGATTGCTAAATGAAGGAGAAACGGAACATGAGTCTATCTCCCATACACTTGAGATTGATCGGGCCACAACAAGCACGAGTGACTTCTTTCAGAAACTTGACTCAGACCGTATCACATGCAACTTGGACCATGTCAATTTCTCTGACGATAGAAAGCGGGTAGAAGATGTCATCTTCAGGCAAGTAGAAACAAGTAAGCGTCGTTTTAATAATCTCATACTTGTTTTTTACACTACAAAAAAAACCTCAAATTCCAACCGGCAAATCCGTTGGAAATGGCCAAAAATCCGTTGGAATTCGACTTTTCCAACGGATTTCCAATGGATATATCCGTTGGAAAACAGTCGTTAGAAACGCGGTTCCGTTGGAATTCCGTGGCAAATTCCAAACGGAATTCCAACGCCTTCATCCGTTGGAATATTTCAACGGATTTCCAACGGTTCTTCCGTGGTATATTTTCAACGGCATTCCAACAGATTTGTTCGTCGGAATATATCAACGGAAATTCCAACGGACATCCGTGGCTACTTTCCGACGGGACCGTTAGAATATCCGTTAGAAATATTCCAACGGATTTACAACGGTATTTGCCACGGAAATCCGTTGGAATATCCGTTGGAAACGCCGTCGAAATGTTACAACGGTATTTACAACGGCAACCTGTTGGAATTGGAAAGTCATTCCAACGGATAACCGTTGGAAAACCCGTTGGAAAACACAAAAAATAAATAATCAACAATAATAATTAATTGGCACTACGGGTTTCTTCGTCTTCGCTAGTCCCGAGATTACGGGCCGTCGTTTCTGCTCCCGAGCTTGGCAGCGTATTGTGGAGTGGCCGATCACCCCGCATAAGCTCAATGATTTGTTCGAGGTTAGTCACTTGTTGCCTCATCGCCGCAAGCTGTTGCTCGAGTGTTTCGATCCGCCGTTGTTGTTCGAGATCGTTCTGCATGCCAGGAGGAATTGCTGCACCGAAATCATCGAACAAATCTCGCTGCAATCTTCCTAATCCATAGATGCGCCCTTATTTGGAGAGACCGACTGAAAAATGAAGAAAATATTTAAAATTGAAATAAAGTATTAAAATATAATATTTAAAAATGAATTATTATAAGTTTTACCTCCACATAGCAACGATCTTGCTCCGATGCAGAGAGACCGGATGAAGAACCCGCTGAATCGCCAATATTTTGCGAGAGTTGGGTAAGTCGTTGAGTTACCGTGCTTACAACTCGTTCTGCACGGGGATCGACATATGTCCCATCGGGTTTTTTGTGTGTCCGAGCGACCAACTCTACGATTGATGGCGTTCTTCCCATTTCTTTCTCCTATATATATATATTATTAACCGAATAAAAACTCTACAATTAAAAAACAAATTAAAAATTAAATTAAAGTTTAAATAAATACCATCTCTTTTTGCCTCTTCTTGAATGATTTAGCACCGGAGGTATGACGATAAGGCCCATCACCCTCGATTTTTTGGGACAGACGACTTTGTTTCGCCTTGGAACTCTTGTTCTTGAAATGGTCTAAGTTCCAATGCGTAAGAAGCTGCTGGTACAAATCATTTGTTGCCCACTCCGGTGGCAGTCCATCCAGCTGATGACGGCGTTTGGCATTGTTCATCATTTGTTTCAACCGCTGCATACCCAGCTGGTTGAACTCTTTGTAAACTTTATCGGTGTACTTTTTTTTCCACTGAAAAGATTGCTTTAAAAAAAAATTAGAGTTAGTGATTAATTATTTTATTTAAATAAAATTTTAAAAATAAAACTTACGATGAACGAATGCTACCAAGAACGTTTGATGTTGTCCGGTACCACCGTCCAACAGTAGTACAGTTGAGGAAAATTTGACGTTATTATTGCTGTAAATTTTTTCCTCAAATCTTTATCGTTAACCCCGAACCTAATTATAATAACAATTTATTAATATTAACTAATAATATAATTTAAAATAAGTATTAAAATAATTTAATTTATAAATTACCATAACGCCCCGTCAAGTTCGGGATCGATTAGCGGGACCTCGCGAGTGTCGAAGGAATTTAAAATTTCCTCTACCTCCTCCAGAGTTATATCAATCTCTGGGAAAAGTGGAGGAGCGTCTACCGGTTTCGGAAGACGAGAAGGTGGCGGTGGCGGTGCTCCAGAAGAACCCGCTAACAATCCTCCGGAACCAGAAAATCGCCTACGAAACTGTAAAAAAACAATAGTTAGTTATTAATACAAAACATAAATATTAAAGAATTGAAAAAGAATTGAAAACCAATTACCATTTTGTGTTTTTTTTTTGGTCGAGATTTTTTTTTTGCTCGGATTTGTTTTTTGAGATGTGGGAGAGAATGAATGATGGGGAAGAATGGGGCCGCTCGCCCTTATATAATCGAAAATTCCAACGGATTTCCAACGGGTATCCGTTGAAAATCTCTGGGCGCATTTAATGTTGTCTGATAAATTCCAACGGATGCCCGTTAGAAGCTTCATTTTCAACGGGCATCCGTTGGAAATATTCTGGAATGACGCGATGGATGTCAGGTGCGTCGAACGGATTTAATGTTTCAGAATTTCCAACGGATGCCCGTTGAAAATGAAGATTGTAACGGGCATCCGTTGGAATTTATCAGAACGGATTCAATGTTTCAACTATTACAACGGGTTTCCGTTGGAAATTGCCAACGGATATCCGTTGTAATTCTGGTGTCGATTCGATTGGTGCGCTTCGATTCCAACGGACGCCCGTTGGAATTTAACATTTTTTTAAAAAAAAAATTTAAAAATCTAAAAAATACAAATAAATATGATAGATTTTTCAAAATACAAATACATATGAAAACAATAAAAACAAATAATTCTACATAGAATCTTCATCACTTTCATCATCCGGAGTTGTATCATGGTCCGAAACGAATTCGTCTATATCGTCTTGTACGTGTAACGAATCATCAAGTAACTCGTCGTCTATGTCAGGAAGTGCAAGTGTCTCGTCGTAATCATCATCTAGTCGGATGGGAAGAACCGGATCTTCGAGTTACTCTTGCATTGGCTCATCGAGATCTTGTGTTGTCGACGACGAATCCACGATTAATCTTCATGGGATAATCTTCAAAACAGCCGACCATTGATCTTCCCGTCGCCGTTTCACCGATATCACAGAATGTTTCGGATATGGAATGAAGCATACCTTGTCTGCCTGATCTGAAAGTATAAAAGGATCGTACTTTGCATATGAACGTTTCAGGTTTATGTCAATACATCCCCATCGATTTTTCCGTGAGCCGCGTCCCAACGTTGTATCAAACCAATCACATATGAATATGATTGTTTTCAACCCCACTAATCCTGGATACTGGAGTTGGAAAATCTGACGAAGAACCCCAAAGAAATCAGGATCTTCCGATGACCCGCTTTTTATACAAACTCCGTAATTGAACGTGGATTTATGTTTCCCATGATCGTAAGTGTGAAACGTGTATCCTCGGGTGAACATTATCGGCCAGCAAATGACTTTTCTTCCAGGTCCATGTGATATATCTCTGATCCATGCCGAAATTCTATCACTGCATGACTGAATTTGCGCATAAAAATTAAAATAAATATTATGAGTAATTATACACAAATACATACACGTACATATATATATAGCTAGAATACTTACGTAGTCTCGAAGCCAAGATGCATAATGTTGTTCCTTCATTCCTTCAAGTTCCTCCCCACATAGATTAGGATATGTTGCCAAAACATCCTCGTCAAAAAGTCTTAAAAATATGTTGTTAGCAAATATGTAATTAATTAATTTCTAATCACATCTAAGATTAAAAAATGTGTACCTTTCGTATGGCTTAAGTTCTTCACAATTCAACAGTATATATGTGGCGATGTGATTGTACTCTTGTACAGTTAACCAATATTCTTTAGATTTGCCTCCGAGGCGTCCAGTAGGCTGAAAGCTTTCGGGAATAAGTCCGAAACATGAATCATAGTGGTAGAGATAACTTCTATCGTCTTCGTTGATAGCCCTCCTTGTCTTCGTCTGAATATGAGATTCAAAATAGAAAGAACTGAAGTAGGAGATCTCCTCTAACAAATATTGTTTGACGATAGATCCTTCCACTCCTGCTTTGTTTTTTGCCTTCTTCTTCAGATGGAAAAAAATCGCTCAAATGGATACATCCATCTAAACTGTACTCGATCACTGTATATCACCTCATCTAGTAAATGAATAGGTAAATGTTCCATCACATCAAAAAATGAAGGTGGAAATACCTTTTCCAATGCGCAAAGTATCTCAGGAATGTTGCCTTTCAAAACCTCTACATTACTTCTTCTCAGAGATCTTGTACATATATCTCGAAAGAATGTGCTGATACCGCATAACGCTCCGTGGACACTGGGTTTCAATAGCTCCGCAAATGCAATAGGAATAAGTCTTTGCATGAATACATGGCAATCATGACTCTTCATTCCCATAAGCTTTAATGAATCAGTATCAACACATCGCGCCAATTTGGATGCATATCCATCAGAGAATTTAACCTCTTCTTTTAACCATTTAAACAAGACCGTTTTACCTGGTTTTGTGAGTCTGAATATCGGCACAGGTGCGTGACCATCACGTGTCAACTCCAACTCTTTTCTCTTGCATATATCTTTCAAGTCCTTCCTCGAGTTGATGTTATCTTTACTTCTCCCTCGCACATTCAGAATGGTGTTGATGATGTTATCAAAAAAGTTTTTCTCTATATGCATAACATCCAGATTGTGTCGAAGCGTTAGCGAACTCCAGTAAGGCAAATCCCAAAAAATACTACGCTTATACCAGTTATGCCAATCACCAAATCCTTTGCACTTCTTATGCCCAAAATTTCCTCCACAATGCACAGAAGCTTCCAAATCATCCAAATATCCACTATTTATTCGCTCAGAATAAATTTGCTCTCCGGTTTGCATAACAGGACATTCCTCAGTAACGAATTTACCTTTGGTAAAAAGCGTACGATTTTGTCTGAATGGATGATTCCTTGGAAGAAATCTGCGATGACAGTCAAACCAGCACGACTTTCTCCCATGTCTCAGCTGAAACGCTTCTGTTTCCTCCATGCAAAACGGACATGCAAGTCTTCCATGTGTGCTCCATCCCGATAGCATGCCATACGCCGGAAAATCACTGATCGTCCAAAGAAAAACCGCTCTCAGTGTAAAATTTTGTTTCACACTTACGTCGTAAACAGAGACTCCAATGTCTCACAAATCCTTCAACTCCTTAATGAGCGGCTGTAAATACACATCAAAACTCTTCTTCGGATGTTCTGGCCCAGGAATCAACAATGTCAAAAACATAAATTCTCTTTTCATGCACATCTCAGATGGTAAGTTGTACGGAGAAAGTATAACGGACCATAATGAATACTGCGTGCCAGACTGTCCGTACGGACTAAATCCATCAGTACACAAACAAAGATACACATTCCTAGGATCAGCAGCGAATTGAGGAAATACCATGTTGAAGTTTTTCCACGCCAAAGCATCTGATGGATGCTGAATTTCTCCATCAACGGTAGAATGCGAGGCATGCCATCTCATATGCGAAGCCGTTTGTTGTGATTCATACAAACGCTTCAATTTGTACGATACCGGCATATAGAACATCTTTTTATACGGAGTTTGTCTCCGTACATTCTTACTCGGACGATATCTGTTAGTCCCACAGAATTTACACATAACCAATTCTTTTTCTTCACCCCAGTACAGCATGCAACCATTTTTGCAAACATCAATCTTTTCATAAGGCATTCCCAAATTCTTCAACATAGCCTTCGTATCATAATATGATTCTGGAGCTTCGTTATTTTCAGGTAAATATTCACGCAACGTTTAACAAAATGAATCCATGCAACTTTCAGTGACATTGTAATCCGTTTTCATACCCATCAATCTTGATGCAAGAGATAAACGTGACTGACCTTCTTTACATCCTTCATAGATAGGATGATTTGCCATATCCAACATGTCGAAAAACCGTTTTGTTTCGACGTTTGGCTCCTCCTGATCTTGTGATGAGTTTTGCTCAGCCAATGCCCCAGGAAAAGCATCTGTCACCATTTGAACATAAGGATTTCTTACATCTTCATCTACATCATACCTCTGCTCGGCCGAGACATGTTGTCCCGTTGTGATTGTCCGAACTTCTTCTCCATGAAATCGCCAAATATAATAATCTTCGACAAATCCCCTTCGAAATAGATGTTTACAAACATCTTCTGGACTGCGATATTTAAAATTGCGACTTGTACATGGACATAGCATTTTTTCACGTTCTTGACACAACGGCTGCATAGAAGAAAAATTCATAAGCTGTTCCAAACCGTTAATGAATTCTTGCGTTACCTCTTTTGTAATCGAATCAACTCTTTCGTATATTCGGATTTGTTGAAGATGTCATTTTTAGGAGAATTTTTGGTAAAAGAATAGTATAAGAATGATTTAGAGAGTGGTTTGGGCGAACATGGCCTAAATAGAGAAACGTTCCAACGGATGTCCGTTGGAAATCCGTTGCAAAGATCGTTACCGTTACACTTTCCAACGGATATACGTTGGAATATTTAACGTTCGAAATATTCCAACGGATATCCGTTGAAATTTGTCGAACGTTATTTCCAACGGGAATCCGTTGGAATATACGTGGAAATTTTCCAACTCAAATTCCGTTGATATGCCGTTGGAAATTTCCAACGGATTTCTAACGGATGAATCCGTTAGACGTCCGTTGAAAATCCGTTAGAAATGCGTTGGAATTATTCCAACGGGGTGCCGTTGGAAATCCGTTGGAAATATTCCAACGGATTAAGAAATATTCCAACGGATTAATCCGTTGGAAAAATCCGTTGGAATTTCGCATTTTTTTTGTAGTGTTACTCTTTCATTGCAGATGATCAAGCATGGATGACACATGTGGAGAAATCAGAGTATGTGAGACACCCGCATAGACCACCACCCCGACCTCCAGATTCATCACTCTCAGACCCTCCCATCATTTGAGCAAGATAGGTCGAGCTAATGACGTTAAACAAGCGCTTCTCAGGAGGCAACCCGAGCATTAGGTAACTTTTCTTTTTCTTTTTCTTCGTAGCGTAGGTAGTAGAGACTATGATTGTATTTTGATCTTTCGGAGTGCATTGCTATTATGCTTTTGTTCGGATAACGTTTGTTGTTCTATGAGCGTTTACACTAGCACACGAGAGATGAGCATCGACTTCCGAGAGACAACGTTGGATAAGTTCCAATTCACAGAGTGTGTGAGAGCTCTTGCGTTTGACGTGAGTTAACTTCACTGCGAGCGAACGAATTTTGCAGAGCTAAGCCTTCTCTATCCCTCTTATTGGTTCTTTTCATATGTTGTTTTCGATTCTACTTTTCCGGACGAGAGTATACACCGTGGACGGTATGTGGTTGAAGTCTGGGGGGTGGATAGATCCTTCACACATTCAGGCCTATCTACTTAGGATTGCATTTAGTTTAGGTGCATCTTATCACCAACTAAAGACTTAGGAAAAATTTTCCACTTTTGCATATCATTTTGCATTAGTTGCATTCACACGTTTTTTTTATTATTTTCATATAGATGGGTTTTTTTTGTTAGGTTTGCATGATTGCATTTGACATATAGATTTAGGTTCATATAGGTTCACGTGCATACCTTGAAACCCCGTTTTGAACATCATTTGGAAGATTTGTGGGATAATACAGTAGAAATATCTTGATGATCTAGTGACTTTGTAGAACGTGGTTGAACCGTGTCGAATTGATAGTTCTCCAGACTTTCTATATATAGTTTGTGGGATGAGATTGTTGTTTAGAACCTACGAAGTTGAAACGACTATATCCAGGTTATATGTTTCTTGTAGAACCTTTTCCGAATATTGCAGGTCGATGAAATCTAGTTCAACAAATGCCTTGGGAAAATAAAGCATCTCGACACTCCACTGTCAGAATCTCGTCAACAAAAATCGTTCGAGGACATGAGTGCATCGATCGATGGTTCGGGTCTAAGTTGTGGGTCAGACATCGTATAAAAAGAAAAAAAATACAGAAGAAAAAAAAAGAGAAAAGAAGAAAAAAAAGAGAAGAGAAAAACGATGTCCTTCAACTTCAATGTCCTAGAAACCCGAGGTGCTAGCGTTCAATAGAGAAATTCTACAGAAAGGTAAAAATCCAGGTACGAAGTAGAACTAAGAACGAAAAGGCTAAGTTGAGATAAGGATAGGTTCGGAAATAGGCTTGGTGAGTTGTAGAGATTCTAACGGGTTCTAGGTGACAATAAAAATCCCATGGCTAGGTAGATTAGTCTTTGGTAGAAAGATCATAGTAAACCGGTTTGGGTACGATTCTCGGGAAACTAGCATTGGATGGATGTTTCGCTTTTGAGTTTCATGATGATGCTATTTGATGTTCGTCATTCCCTGTTTTGCAGATTTTATTCCTTCGTTCTTTACTCGAGGACGAGCAAAGGTTTATGTCTGGGGGGATTTGATAACTCCTATTCTTCTCTATATTTTGATGAGAGTTTGTCTAGGTTTTATAGAATAATCACATGCATTCATAGGCATTCTAGGTGTGTTAGGACACAAAACTTGGTTGTGTTCTAGTTTTGCAGAGTTACCGGTTTCGGATGATTGGACTCGAAAAAGAGCTAATTAGAGCGTTAAAGGAGAAGTCCGGATGATGTACTCATGTTGCGACATCAATAACTTTCTCTACAGAGGTCCAAATCATGAGAGACTTGTTACTCCGGGAAAATATCTAGAAATTCTCGAGCAACTGGAGTATCCTCCAATTTTTGTTCTGGATCTGAATTTTTGGTAGCGGTGATGACTACCAAAAATGCTTTGTTGCCTTTTTTATCATCTTTTTGGCCTTGAGTCCCGAAATAATAGGGTTCGTTGATGGCGCTCCTCTTCCGCGAAACTCAAACCCACCATTTGCATCCATGAATTGTATGGTCCTTCTCCGATAATCAATCTCAGCTTGGTGCTTCGACAACCAATCCATACCCAATATAATACTGTAGCCACCAATATGTACCACTATGAGATCCGTGGCCAAGTTACGACCACAGATGTCTAGCGATACTCCTCGTAATATCCCATGTATCGGGAGTATCTCTCCCGATGGTGTGCGAACCGTGAAGTCGCTCCCTAGATCTGCTCGTTCTATGTCTAGTTTCTTAGCTTTTTCCAAGCTCAAGAAACTATGAATAGCACCAGTATCAAATAAAGTATAGCACTCTACATCGCAAAGATGAAGGGTACCTGTAATAGCAGCAACTTCCTCTGCTTCGGGATCAGTCTCCTCCTCTTGTATCTCCGTCTCAGCTGCAAGGGCATACACCCTCACGGCTGCTCTGGTCGTCGGTGGTGGTCGTGGTGGTCTAGTAGCTGGCAATGCCTCTATGTTCGTCGTGCAATTGGCTGCAAAGTGTCCGGGCTGTTGACATCGGAAGCAGGTCAGCGGTCCTCGAGCAAGTGGTGGAGGTGGTGCACGAACAAATGGTGCCTTCCCTTTTTGTTGCGACTGGTTGCCCTTACTAGATTGTCCGATTTTCACAGGAGGTCGGGTGTGAGTGCAGCGTCTGGGAGGGCTCCGATCTCGGATCCTCTCCTCCTTCTCTTCCTTCTCCGCCTCTTCTGCTTTCTCCAGTTGATCGATACAGTGGCCTAGTGTCCGAAACTCGTGAAGTACGACCTTTCTGCGGAGCGATGGTCGCTAGCCACCAATGAACTTTTGGATCTTCATATACTCATGGGTACTAGGTGTGATGTATAGTTGAGCATACGGATGAATTCTGCTTCATGCGCCCATACGGTCATGTCACCCTGCTGTAGGTCCAGGGATAACACGCAATATACACGATTTCGACACGCATTCATCTAACATATCTATTTAGCTTTGCATCATCGGAGATGTTTAATTGCGTGTTTAGCCTTGATTTTCGCTTGGTTAGAATATATTTGCAGGTACAAGCAATAGGAGCAAAAGAAAGGACAAAAACCCCGGAAAAGAACGAGCTTTAATGTTACACACGATCGTGTCATCTATACTCACACGATCGTGTCTCAGCACCCATAGGACCACCATCGGATCGAGAGTCCACCCGATCTTGTTACATACCAACACACGATCGGGTCATTTCGCCAAGACAAGAGAAATTTCGAAGTCTCACCCGATCGTGTCACACACCAACACGATCGGGTCAAGTCGCGAAAAATGTGATGGTGAAATCAACAGACTCACACGATCGTGTCCCCCGGAACCACACGATCGTGTCATTTACGGGATTTTCCAGGAATATTTCCGAGTCTGGGCAGAAAAGAAGGAGCTAACTAGGGTTAGCCTCCAAGGTCGAAGGGGTTCAGACCTTTCACAAAAAACACACCCTAGAGCTTAGACAAGGGGGAGATTATCAGGAAGCAAGAGATCGGAGTAGAAGACGGAGATCACGAAGCCGAGAAATTGACTAAGAGTTCCTTCCTTATTCTATTTTACGATGTTTTGTTGTATGGATATGAACCATGTCACCTCGATGTTTAGCGAGTAATTCCATAGTTGTAGGTTAGGGATTTGCTATGTAAGGATCTTTGGTTTTTAATTCCAGACTTTGTGGATTTATTTATTCTATTTAGTTTATTGAGTTGATCTTAATGCGTTTAATTTCGTTGGCCACTTGGTTGGATGAACTGAGGGTTTTAATTCACATAGACATATGGGATTATAACCTGGAAATAACTCAATAAATAGAACAGGTATCACATTGGGAGATGGGTATTTGCCTAGGAATCATGATAGCGTTCGTTCATGCATCCAGAGTTTTAGACTATTGAATCGGGAGATTGGTAGGATTAAACTTGGATAGTGAGATTAGATTGGAAGAGTTAATCTCTACCTTAGATCTTGAATTCCCTAGATTGGATAGATAAACCACTAAGTTTGCATCTTTTGAAAGATCCTTGCATGTAAAACAATCCCGAAGCCTGCAGTGCTCATCATTCATAGTTTAGAACCGTTTTATCGTTTACTTTGTCACCTTCTCACACTCACATTATTTTCTCTGGATTTAGACTTGGATTTAGATTTGATTCAGTTGTCTACTTTTGTCCCTGTATTCGACCTTAGTTACTACAAATGAACCGTACATTTGCGTATTTGTTGGATCTAGGATTTTATCACTTGATCGAAACTGATTCACCTAGATTTGCGATATCATTCAGGAAAGCGGAGAGGCGTCGTTCCTGATCCTGTCGTCAGTAGTACTTCCGCTCAAACTCCTCCTTGAACTCTTCCCATGAGAAGTGATGTCCAGCTGGCATCTCCTCGGTCACCTTCCTTCACCAGTGACGAGCTGGTCCGGATAAATGATGGCTCGCTATCATGGCGCGATAGCGCAGAGGACATTGGACATACTCCAGGTCCTGTGTAATTTGTGTCAGCCATTCTTCTGCCACCTCAGGAGCGATACCTCGAATCGTGGGGTGTGCATAGACTGCAATTCTCGAATGATCGGCAAGTAGTCTCCCACCATGGATGGTACAGGTGGAGGAGGTGGTAGGTCCTCCGCCATTGGCCCTTGATCTCTTGCTGGGGGTTGAGGTGGAATGTGCGCCCTCAGAGTTTGCATCATGGCCTCCTAGAATGCATGGAATTCGTTCCTCATCTCCTCCTGAAATGCTATATCACCAGCGGCTCGGGGGTCTGTTGGTTGTAATGCTCTAGGATGATCCGTGATATGACATATTAAGACTAGCATGAGGTGTGATCGATGCATTGGATGCATATCACAATCATGGGTACTCGTTGTGAACGAGTGACTGGTTGACCCGCATGAGATTGTCACATGGACAGAGTCATGACTTGAATCTCATACAGCGGTTCGTTCTTGGATCCTCAGACCTGAGATGTCTAGCGTATCTGATATGAGGAGTGGCGTGTCTTGACTGCGTCAAACGTCGTCTTTAACCGGATGATTATAACGGCGTTGATCAGATACGTTCACGAATCATATGGAGATAATAGACATGCAATACTTGTCACCTCCTCAATAGGAGAGATATCGTTGGGCCCTCTCGTGGAAGTCGGACTACGAAAATGCGTGGCCACGCTATAGATGAAGTTGCATCTATTTTATTAGTCGATTTGCCAAGACGAGAAAGCGGTTGAACTTGAAGGGTGGCTCAAACCATGCCCTTGTTCAACATATGATATCGGGAGATAAAGGATCAGAACTCGAGCTGCTATTGCCTTGATTAGATCACCTCTAACTCAATTCAACGTGGGTGGTCATGGCGTCTTGCTAGAGGCTAACCATGACTTGTAGATCGGGAATGGTTCTCGAGGCTACTGCCACTGCGAATGGGCCTACAAGGTCACACACCATTAGGGATGGGCTTATATGTGAAGTATCGGAAAGATAGACTTGGATTTGGTCGAACAACCGGTTCTCGGACCAAATCAGAGTGTCGGGACGAGTTTCAGCCTTCTGACTCGGACCGAGTCAGTCCTTGACTCGGACTGAGTCAGTTCCATGCGACTCGAAGCCCAGAAAGCGTTTTGGGCTTGGCTGATGTTTTGACTCGATCGAGTCAAAGTTTTGACTTTTCTCGGACCAAATCAGAGTGTCGGGACGAGTTTCAGCCTTCTGACTCGGACCGAGTCAGTCCTTGACTCGGACTGAGTCAGTTCCATGCGACTCGAAGCCCAGAAAGCGTTTTGGGCTTGGCTGATGTTTTGACTCGATCGAGTCAAAGTTTTGACTTGGACCGAGTCAATACTTAATGGGCCGGGTCAAGAGTTGACAATGGGCTTGGGCTGATTCGTTCTGACTCGACCGAGTCAGAGTTCTGACTCAGACCGAGTCAATACTCGGAAAAAGTCACTTTTCCACAAGGATTAGGGTTCCTATCTTATAAAAAGGGTATTGGACGTCGCCCTCAACCCAAGACAGACGAAAAGAACCCTAAGACAGAGCAAAAAGCACAGAAGAAATCGTTTCTTTCATAGTTCAGCTCCCGGGATTAGATTCCACTTCATATACTTCACATATCCTAGCAGATCGGTTCCAAAAGCGTTTGGAATCCTTCCCGTCGGTGTGGATACGTGATAGAGGGACTGTAACTTCAGTCCTAGGTGATTAAACAGGCTCCGGATCGACTCCTACTTCCGTTTCTTCAGGAAAGAGGTAAGTATTCGATTCCCACGGTGATATACACGATCTGTTCGGGTTTTGCAGGTTTGGTTGCGTGTGACGTTTGACTAGGTTTAGATCTTTCTTCCGCTGCATGAAACCTAGTAAACCAAACCCTAAATCGATATGATCGCATGCTAGGAACCCGTAGCGAAACCCAACAGTGGTATCAGAGCCTGGTTCTCTGAATATCGCTGTGCTTGTTGCTTGCCTACATGATTTTAATGGTTAGAATTGCATGATATACTTGATCTGTGCATGTTTAATAATATTATGAATGTTATTTGATGCATGGATAAGTTTTGGAAGGAGACGGCTTGATAGCGCATCAAAATAGGGTGAATTCCTAATTTTCGAAGCTTGAAAGTGTCTCTCAGAGTTTTGACTCGGACAGACAGAGTTTTGACTCGACTGAGTCAAAACGACAAAGTCAGAACGACAAATCAGAGTTTTGACTCGGGCAGAGTCAAGTGTTGACTCGACAGAGTCAGAACGAATCAAAATCGAACAGACTTTACCTCAGTGGCTTCTGACTCGGACCGAGTTAAGTGTTGACTCGGACCGAGTCAGTACAGAAGGTTGTCCCTGAGAAGAAGTAGGCAGCTGGCGAAGGGAGAAGTGGATCTCTGCGTCGGGAATGGAGCAAGAGTTGCTGCGTTGACCGTCGGGACTTATGATCTTACTTTACCTTCTGGACTTGTGTTAGAACTACATGATTGTTATTTTGTACCTGCCATTAGCAGGAATATTATTTCAATTTCATGTTTGGATTCTGATGGTTTTCGTTTTGTTATTGAAAACAAAACTTTATCTATTTATAGAGGTGCTTTATTTTATGGTAATGGTTACCTATTTAATGGCCTTTATATTTTGGATGATAAACTATCTGGACACAGTTCGATCTATAACATTTGTACCAAGCGGTTTAAGCCGAACGACTTAAACCCGACCTATCTCTGGCATTGTCGACTTGGCCACATCAATGAGAAATGCATTGCGAAGCTTCATTCTGATGGACTTCTTGATTCTTTTGATTATGAATCAGTCGAATCATGCGATTCCTGTTTGATGGGCAAGATGACAAAATCTCCTTTTACTAGAAAAGGAGAACGGGCTACGGAGTTGCTAGAACTCATACATAGTGATGTGTGCGGTCCTATGAGCTCGCCCGCTAGAGGAGGTTATATGTATTTCGTTACGTTTACTGATGATTTCAGTAAGTACAGTTATGTCTACTTGATGAGACATAAATCTGAAACACTTGAATTGTTCAAGAATTTCAGAAACGAAGTACAAAACCAACTTG
>NW_010963496.1:265846-266808 GCF_000463585.1 Tarenaya hassleriana | reverse complement strand
AATCGGTCCGGATCCAGTCTAAAATCCTGTTTCGCGATTTTCAGCATCTGAATGGGAATAGGACTCTTGGGAGCCGCCCTAGGGTTATAAAAAAGCCCTAGCCACGTCCTAGAACATCAGAGAGCCTTAGAGAACACTTAGATACAGACTTTTGGAGAGCTTTTGGTGGGAGAAGAATAGAAGTTCACGGGATTTCGGGAAGAAGAAGGAGGATTCGATCGTGAAGACTAGACATCGACATGAGCTTTTCTATCCCTTCTTTTATCTCTTTTTCTCTGTTCTTTCTATTATTATCCATGAACCTTGAGTAGATCCATGACTATGGGTTAGGGATTCCTATGTGTTTTGGGTATGTTTGAACCCTAACTTGGATTTCGACGTTATGCTTGTTTCGGTTTATCGATCTATGCTTTCTTTTCTATTGGTGTTTGCTAGGGTTTGTTTCGGATCAAAATCAATAGGATAGATCGTATTATTCACATAGAGATATGGCTTAATCGATTTAGGGTTGATGATAGCGTTCTTCATGCATCTAGGGTTAACTTGAATAGATCGAGAGATTGACGAGTTACTCTGTAGATAGTGAGTTAGTAGACCGAGAGGTGAATTCTCCATCTTTGTTGCTTGATGATTCCCGAATACAAGTCATAATCGTTATTCATGCATGCTTAGTAAATACCCATACACGCGAATACGACCCCGACACCCGTAGTCATCCTTGTTTGATAGGTCACTCGTTTTTATTTGCTTTCTTATATTGCTTACACGAGGCAGTCAAAACGTTTGGCTTCCTGCAAAACGAAGATGAGCCATGCGTTTACAAGAAGGTCAGTGGGAGCGCAGTGGTCTTCCTTGTGCCTTATGTAGATGATATATTGCTCATCGGAAATGATGTTCCTACTTTGCAAGGAGTGAAATCCTGGCTAGGATCGGTCTTTTCGATGAAGGACTTAGGAGAAGCC
>NW_010963496.1:264100-265229 GCF_000463585.1 Tarenaya hassleriana | reverse complement strand
TTCCAAACAGTCAACCGTTGCAGATTCGACTACAGAAGCTGAGTACATAGCAGCATCGGATGCAGCTAAGGAAGCTGTTTGGATCAGGAAATTCGTGGGAGATCTGGGCGTCATTTCTAGCATTGCAGATCCCATTGAGTTGTATTGTGACAACAATGGTGCGATTGCGCAAGCTAAGGAACCCCGGTCACACCAGAGATCCAAACATATACTCAGGCGATTTCACTTGATCAGAGAAATCATCGACAGAGGAGACATGAAGATAAGCAGAGTGTCGACGGATGATAATATTGCCGACCCATTGACAAAGCCTGTCCCTTCGTCAAAACATGATGGTCATGTTAAGGGTATGGGGATTAGATGCTTGTAGGATAAATCATAGAGCATAGTGGGAGATTGTTGGTTGTAATGCTCTAGGATGATCCGTGATATGACATTTTAGACTTTGTATTGATTCATTGATTTATGAATGCATTACATTCTCGTTATATGATTGGCATGTTTGTTATATTTCGGTATCCTTGAATCATTAGATAATGATTCTAAATACCCTGGTCAGTTATCATTGTTAGTATGAGGTGTGATCGATGCATTGGATGCATATCACAATCATGGGTACTCGTTGTGAACGAGTGACTGGTTGACCCGCATGAGATTGTCACATGGACAGAGTCATGACTTGAATCTCATACAGCGGTTCGTTCTTGGATCCTCAGACCTGAGATGTCTAGAGTATCTGATATGAGGAGTGGCGTGTCTTGACTGCGTCAAACGTCGTCTTTAACCGGATGATTATAACGGCGTTGATCAGATACGTTCACAAATCATATGGAGATAATAGACATGCAATATGGGACTTATCACCTCCTCAATAGGAGAGATATCGCTGAGCCCTCTCGTGGAAGTCGGACTATGAAAACGCGTGGCCACGCTATAGATGAAGTTGCATCTATTTTACTAGTCGATTTACCAAGACGAGAAAGCGATTGAAGTTGAAGGGTGGCTCAAACCATGCCCTTGTTCAACACATGATATCGTGAGATAAAGGATCAGAACTCGAGCTGTTATTGCCTTGGTTAGATCACCTCTAACTCAATTCAACGTGGATGGTCATGGCGTCTTGCTAGAG
>NW_010963496.1:262638-262879 GCF_000463585.1 Tarenaya hassleriana | reverse complement strand
CGGGTTATACTGCTATATCGAATGAGCCTACAGGGTCACACACGCAGGGAAGGACAAAACGCACGAGAAAACAACGGGAAAACAAAGACGGAAGGGCCTGGAACAAACGGACCAGAAGTCCAGAACGGACGGTCCGCCGAGACAGACCCGACGGTCCAGAACGGACTGTCCGTTCCAGATGGTCTGGAACGGACGGTCATCTTCAAGAAGAAGACCGACATGGATGGCAACGTGCACACGT
>NW_010963496.1:261534-262153 GCF_000463585.1 Tarenaya hassleriana | reverse complement strand
TAGAACCCGATCACGCACGTTTTAGGATTTGAATTGTTTGAATCCATGTTTGCTTTGATTTCTATGCATATTTGACGATTGAATCTAGTGTAGATTTCATGTTTCATGTTGCATAGAGTGCAGGAGTTCGAATTTTGGGTGTACAGAAGAATTCGGATCAGTTTCGGGTCTGATCGGGGCCGAGAACGCGGGAAAACGTGATCTGATCATGTGACCAAACCCTAGACCGTCCGTTCTGGGTTTCCGGAACGGACGGTCCAAGGGTAAACGGACAATCCTTGGGTCGAACGGGAGAACTCGGACTGCGAAACTGGACCGGACAGTCTGAGTGTCAGACCGTCCGTTCCAGCATCATGGAACGTCCGTTCCGTGATGTTTTGTGGACCGTCCGTTCTCACCTTATGGACCGTCCGTTCCAGCGGTTCTCACAGGTTGGTACGTCCGTTCCACACCTGGAACGGATGGTCCGAGGTCCAGATTCCAAAATTTTTCGTTTTCGAGGTCCGATTACGCAATCGTTGCTTATTCTGATCAACTGTAACTCAATTAGACATGATTTGTTCTTATAGATGGTCCATAGCGAATGAATGCATGTAACTTAATCAAGATATAGTATATG
>NW_010963496.1:259559-260207 GCF_000463585.1 Tarenaya hassleriana | reverse complement strand
CATATTTGTGGAAATATGCAAGGGTTGCGAGGAAGTAGACAATTGGCAATAGGAGAAGTAGATCTTCGCGTTGGGAATGGAGCAAAAGTTGTTGCATTAGCCGTCGGGACTGATGATCTGACTTTACCTTCTGGACTTGTATTGGAGTTGCATGATTGTTATTTTGTTCCTGCTATCAGTAAGAACATTATATCGATTTCATGCTTAGACTCTGATGGTTTTAGATTTGTTATTGAGAACAAATGTCTGTCCATTTATAAAGGTGACTTATTTTATGGTAAAGGTTACCATATTAATGGCCTTTATATTTTGGATAACGAACCGTCTAGATACAGGTCAATCTATAACGTTTATGTCAAACGGTCAGACATGGTGGGCAAGATGACAAAGCATCCTTTCAAGGGGAAAGGACAGAGAGCGACAGAGTTATTGGATCTGATACATAGTGATGTATGCGGACCAATGAGCTGTCCAGCTAGAGGAGATTATCTGTATTTCGTTACGTTCACTGATGATTTCAGTCGATACGGTTATGTCTATTTGATGAGACATAAGTCTGAAACACTTGAAATGTTCAAGGCTTTCAGAAACGAAGTGAAAAACCAGCTTGGCAAAACGATCAAGACACTTCGATCCGATCGTGGTGGC
>NW_010963496.1:257259-258528 GCF_000463585.1 Tarenaya hassleriana | reverse complement strand
GTTTCTCACAAAACGAGGACGAGCCATGTGTTTACAAGAAGGTTAGTGGGAGCACAGTTGTATTTCTAGTGTTGTACGTGGATGACATTCTCCTTATAGGGAATGACGTTCCTACCTTGCAAGACGTTAAGTCTTGGCTAGGAACGCAGTTTTCTATGAAGGACCTAGGAGAAGCGGCCTATATTCTAGGCATAAAGATCTATAGGGATAGATCGAGACGTCTTCTAGGATTGTGTCAGAGTACATACATCGATAAGGTCTTGAAACGGTTCAAGATGCAAGATTCCAAGAAAGGAACCTTACCGATGAGCAGTGGCACAGTTCTCTGCAGGAGTCAGTGTCCTACGACACCTGATGAGCGAGAACGCATGGATCGGATTCCATATGCTTCGGCAATTGGATCCATCGTGTATGCCATGCTTTGTACTCGACCGGATGTATCCTACGCGTTGAGCATTACGAGTAGATACCAGTCAGATCCAGGTGAGTCGCACTGGATCGCCGTCAAGAACATCCTGAAGTACTTGAGAAGGACTAAGGATGTATTCTTGGTATACGGTGGGTCGGAAGACGAGCTCGCTGTAAGAGGTTACACCGATGCTAGTTTTCAGTCAGACCCGGATGACTACAGATCGCAGTCTGGCTATGTTTTCTGCTTGAACGGAGGCGTTGTCAGCTGAAAGAGTTCCAAGCAGGTGACCGTTGCAGATTCTACTACAGAAGCTGACTAAATTGCAGCGTCGGACGCAGCAAAGGAAGCTGTTTGGATCAGAAAGTTTGTTGGTGACTTGGGTGTCATTCCGAGTGCTGATAGCCCCATTGCTCTGCATTGTGACAACAATGGAGCGATCACACAAGCGAAAGAACCCAGATCCCATCAAAGATCCAAACACATACTCAGACGATTTCACCTTATCAGGGAAATTATAGACAGAGGAGACGTACACATTTGCAGAGTGTCGACAGATGACAACATTGCCGATCCATTGACGAAGCCTCTCCCTTCGTCAAAGCATGAGGGTCATGTCAGGGATATGGGCATTAGATGTTTAGCAGTTCATGAGTAGAGCAAGTGGGAGATTGTTGGTTTAGTACTCTACGATGTACTGTTTATGAGCTTTGTTCAGATACATATAATGTATTGATACTTTCTACGGTTTTATGAGAGTATTTGATTCATTACATCTTCTAGCATACTAGATCTGTTATGAAATCCATGTATCATTATGAATGATACTAAACTCCCTAATCTTGTGTCATTATGGGAAT
>NW_010963496.1:252422-257007 GCF_000463585.1 Tarenaya hassleriana | reverse complement strand
TCTATTTCAGACAGTCGAACTCAGTGAACGAGAAAGCAGTCGAATCAGATAAGGTGGCTTGTCCATGCCTTATGTTCGACATATGATATCGCGATACAAAAGGATCATCAGCCGGAATCATCACTGGAGTTCGTATGATCACGAACAAACTCTATTCGAGATAGGTAGTCATAGTGTCTTGCTACGAGAAAACAACGGGAAAACCAAGACGGAAGGGCCTGGAACGGACGGACCAGAAGTCCAGAACGGACGGTCCGCCGAGACAGATCCGACGGTCCAGAATGGACTGTCCGTTCCAGATGGTAGACGGAAGGGCCTGGAACGGACGGACCAGAAGTCCAGAACGGACGGTCCGCCGAGACAGATCCGACGGTCCAGAATGGACTGTCCGTTCCAGATGGTCTGGAACGGACGGTCCGCGTGTATCTCTGGACCGTCCGTTCCGGGCTTCAGTTTTTCCGAAATTAAACCGAATTAGGGTTAAATCACCTTACAAGAAGGAGATTAAAAACCCTAATATAGATAGCCGACTTTAGAACACTTGACAGAGACTTTTGGTGAGATCCAAGAGGTTGAGAGGGTGATCAAAGTTCGTTTTTCTCGAAACACAAATTGAATAGAGATTCGAGTCCTAGCAGACCAGTTCCAACCGTTGGAATCCATCCCGTAGTGTGGATACGTGTAGAGGGCGAGGTATTCTTCCTGCCTTTCGTGATCAGACGTGTTCTTCGATTGATACAGGCCCCGGATCGATTGAGGTAAGCGTTCTAACGTTTCTACGATTCATTAGAAGCATGGTTCTAGGGTTTATTAAATTTTTGTTTTATATCCGCTGCGCAAACCCTAGAATCGATCTCTTAGGAATAGGATTCGCTCTAGAGATCCCAGGAAACCCAACACGAGTCAGTACTTGACTCGGACCGAGTCAGTTCCATGCGACTCGAAGCCCAGAAAGCGTTTTGGCTTGGCTGATGTTTTGACTCGGACCGAGTCAATACTTAATGGGCCGGGTCAAGAGTTGACAATGGGCTTGGGTTGATTCGTTCTGACTCGACCGAGTCAGAGTTCTGACTCGGACCGAGTCAATACTCGGAAAAAGTCACTTTTCCACAAGGATTAGGGTTCCTATCTTATAAAAAGGGTATTGGACGTCGTCCTCAACCCAAGACAGACGAAAAGAACCCTGAGACAGAGCAAAAAGCACAGAAGAAATCGTTTCTTTCATAGTTCTAGCTCCCGGGATTAGATTCCACTTCATATACTTCACAGATCCTAGCAGATCGGTTCCAAAAGCGTTTGGAATCCTTCCTGTCGGTGTGGATACGTGATAGAGGGACTGTAACTTCAGTCCTAGGTGATTAAACAGGCTCCGGATCGACTCCTACTTCCGTTTCTTCAGGAAAGAGGTAAGTATTCGATTCCCACGGTGATATACACGATCTGTTCGGGTTTTGCAGGTTTGGTTGCGTGTGACGTTTGACTAGGTTTAGATCTTTCTTCCGCTGCATGAAACCTAGTAAACCAAACCCTAGATCGATATGATCGCATGCTAGGAACCCGTAGCGAAACCCAACAGGGTCATGGTTGGGCACGCTATTGTCTCCCATCGTAGATTGAGCACGTCGTGGCACCATTTCACTGCATCACGATTAAGTAGCATTAACCACTGATGATTAGCAATGCATCACAATGTACGGACCTCATGAATTCGAGGATTTTCTTTTTTTTTCTCGGACATGGTTTGGAAAACATTTTTAAATTCGCAAAAATCTTGAGAGAATGAACGTCATCCTTTCCCGTGGAAAGAACGTGGCTCTGATACCAAAGTTATGATGCCCGAATCCTGAATCTCGTAACCAGGATGTGACACGTGGACACATTACAAAAACTCATATATAAAATAAAACACGGGATTTTTAAAATATTTTTAATGTCAATACAAGCAGCGGAAAAACATCATTAATACAAACATTCGAAAATATCATGTCCGAAACCGAAACCAAAACAACGTAATGATGGGATCAGTATCCCCAATCCAAACCATAGTTTAAAACTCCGTACATGTAGTGCAGCCTCGGTAGTCGTCGATCGTGCTGCTACTCGTGCTCCTCGAAATCTGAAAAAGATTCAACAACGGAGGGCTAAGCATAAAGCTTAGTGAATAGCTCGGGTTGAGCCTGGAAATTCCGTTCTCATGGAGAACGGTGCCAACTAATATTTCTATACAAGAATTTCCATTTTATATTTAATCAATTCATACATTAGTCCGATTTAATTATTCATTATGATTATAGTATATGACCACCGTCTTAGGGTTGATTCATGCATCACTGATGTACGATAGTACTGACTCAATTCGTCTACTGGTACCATCGTATATCTCTTTGTCTTACCCAGTACTGACTCCACGTCGTCTACCGGTACTAGGTTCGACCCACTTCTCTATAGTAGCACTGACTCAATTCGTCTACCGGTACTATAACAGAGACGTCCACGCAAACATCAGTACTGACTCTACGTCGTCAACCGGTACTGATGTTACACTTCTGTAGTAATACTGACTCCACGCCGTCAATCGGTACTATTAAGAAGCATCCATGCAAACCAGTACTGACTCAATTCGTTGACTGGTACTGGTATAGAAACCATCCATTTTTTCCACAATGCACTAGTACTGACTCAATTCGTCAACTGGTACTAGGTATTCCGTCCCCTTCATCCCAGTGCTGACTCCACTTCGTCAACCGGTACCAGGTATGAGGTTTGTCCATTGTCCAAACACATACATTCATTGAACTATTCATGACTACTATTCACCGTTTTATCAATTTATGTAACTTCGACCGAGTTTCCACATCGTTTCATATATTTCGGTTGAATTAACTAATTCAACCAAATTTGACCAAATTCGCACGATTTTCTTTTACTGGATCGAATCGATTCTCCGTCACATTAGACCATTATGTCCGACTTTCCAGGCTGACCAGTCTGATTTATTTTTGTGTCTTTTTTTTTCGATGTTGTATCTTATATTTAAACCAATTACATATCCCGACTATTTAATTATTATCTTTGAAAATAATTAAATATTGAAATCAGATTTCGGGGTATTACAAATCCTTCCCCCTTAAAATGAATTCGTCCCCGAATTCTGATACACTTAGTGTAACGAAAACACTTCCTTGCTTTCCAAACCGTTCATTACAAACGTGTATCTTACATCAGAACTATGATATCTTCCTAAACAAACAGTTGAGGATAGATACTACGCATCTGTAATACCCCGAAACTCGAATTGGATATTAATTATTTAAAAATAAATAATTAAATGGGGATGTCACGAAATCACCAAAAATACATAGTGCAATGCCGGGGAGAGGCACGGGGATCGTCACATGCAGGAAGGATCGAGAAGGAACGAAGAAACGGAAAAGAAAAAGAAAAAAAAAAGGGGGGAGCTGGTCCGCCGGACCAGGCCTGGTCAGGGGCGGACCAGCACTCAGCCGGAGTCGGGACTGGGCAGCGCGGACTGGGAGAAATTCGAAAAAAAAATAAAACTGACCCCGGTCCGCCGGACCAACGGAGCGCGCGGACTGGGGAAAAGATCGCAAAAAAAAAAAATATCTGACCCCGGTCCGGCGGACCAGGAAGCTGGTCTGGCGGACCGGGAATCGACAGATTGCAACTCGCCAACTTGCAGTCTTTGGACGCGGAATTCGCCGGATTCCGGGACCCACTCGCCGTCCAGTCGCCTCCCACGCCTCGAGGACGTTGCAGGCTAGCCTATGGGCCTGGGCTCGAGCCCACTTGGCCCCTCTCGCACGCCATAAACTCCCTTCAATCCTCTGCCTTAGCCATTTTCGGACAGAAACAGAGGAAGAAGGAAATCGGGAGCAAGGGGGAGAAAGGAGACGAACCAGTGCAAGGAGAGCTCGGGGAGACCAAAAGGGACGTGCCCAGACGTGTCCCGAAGCTTCTCACGTCGTGTGGAGCCACGAGGAACTCATCCAAGCTCGGACAAACTCAAGAACAAGGTGAGTGGCTTGAGTTGGATTTGTGAGATCTTGTTCTCAATGTGTCATGGTCCAAATCGAGATTTCATTGCGTGTTTGAGGTTTGGAACGTATTTAGGGATGTCAAACTGTGTTTTAGTAGCATTTAGAAGCAACCCCGAATCGATTTGGGAGAGAAAAATCGAAACAGAACCGGAGAAATCGCGAGGAAGAAGAAGGTTCCAGTCCCGGTCCGCCGGACCACGCGTGGTCAGCTCCGGACCAGGACTGGAACAAAACACGTGCGCTCAGTCGAACCAAGGAACAGACCAGATCCGAGAAAAACACGTCCTGGTCCGCCTGACCAGATCCTGGTCCGCCGGACCAGATGTGTTCCTCGGTCACGCGGTCCGCCGAGCCAGGGAGAAGCGAGCGGACCAAGAAGAAGGACACGCCTGGTCCGGGGCTGACCAATCCTGGTCCGCCGGACCAGACGTGTCGGAGTGATGTCACCCAGACGGACCAGAAGGAGCTGACCGAGAGAGAAGAAGCAGGCTGGTCCGGGGCTGACCAATCCTGGTCCGCCGGACCAG
>NW_010963496.1:248057-251436 GCF_000463585.1 Tarenaya hassleriana | reverse complement strand
TGTACGGGATTTACATTTTGGGTTACGGGACTTGTATTTCCCGCATTTTGTACGGTTAAATTGTAACTATTCGGACATGTGTTATTTTGCGATATTGATCGCCTGTTGTATTTTCCGCTGCTTACTCTGGTTTATTTAAAATGTTTTTGGATTTCGTATTTTTGCTTCCGCATTATTATTTTATTTTATATCGTCCATGTGGCACAACCCGTATACTGTACACGGGTTACGGGTGTCACAACTTTTGGTATCAGAGCCACGTTCTTTCCTCGGGAAGGAATCGTGCTCATTACCCAACGATTTTCTACGAAAAATGTTTTCAAACCATGTCCGAAGAAAATCCTCACCTGTCGAGGTCCGTACATTGATGATGCGAGCTGGGGTCGTCGAAGGCTTAGTGAATGTAACGTGACACATTTAGAATGTCACAATTATATGCTTAAATGGAGATCAATGATTTCCAAAATTAAGTCCAATGTCTAAATTAAGGGATTGGAATTAGGGAACTAATTCCAAAATCCCTAAGAAGCCCTATAGCAGTACCTAAACGAACCTGTGCCAATCCACCCCGAGTAGGAGGTTTGAGACAAAGGGGGAGGAACTTACCTCGTTCACCATCTATATCGGCGTTAGTAGAGGACCCCCTTAAATGCAAACCAAAAGTCCGAAAAGAAGGTGATCAGGAGGGACAACAGAGCGTTCCTTGTAGTTATCACGATTACCGAGGAACCAGAGCATAGATTGGAAGACAAACTAGTTGCCCAGGAGTTTTCTAATACTTTTTCCTGATGACTTGTCGGGATTATAACCAAGGGAAGAAATGTATTTCCCGATGACCTGCCGGGATTACCACCTGGTCGAGAGGTTGACTTCGGCATAGACGTGCTACCGGGTACTGAGCCTATTTCCAAGGCTCCGTACCGGATGGCACCTACGGAGATGGCCGAGCTGAAGAAACAGCTGAATGAGTTGGTGGAGCAGGGTTTCATCCGCCCTAGCGTTTCACCGTGGGGAGCACCAGTACTTTTCGTGAAGAAGAAGGACGGGAGTATGCGATTATGCATTGATTACCGAGGGCTCAACCAAGTGACTATCGAGAATCGGTACCCGTTACCGAGGATTGATCAGTTGCTGGACTAGCTACAGGGAGTCCAATGGTTTTCGAAGATCGATCTGCAATCCGGATATCATCAAATTCGGATCAAGGAGGATGACATACAGAAGACGGCATTCCGGACGAGATATGGACACTTCGAGTTCGTGACCATGCCTTTCGTACTCACGAACGCGTTTGCGGTGTTCATATAACTGATGAACCGCGTGTTCATGGACTATCTAGATGCGTTTGTCTTCTTTTTCATCGATGACCTCCTCATCTACTCGTCGGATTCGCAGACACATGAGGAGCATCCGCGGAAGATGTTGTGGAGTCTGAGAGAGAACCGACTGTATGCTAAGTTCAGCAAGTGCAGCTTTTGGCTACAGGAGATTGGGTTCCTGGGACATGTGGTATCAGCCCAGGGTATTCAGGACGATCCAGCCAAGATCGAGGCCGTCATGGAGTGGCAGTCTCCGACTTCTGCGACGGAAGTCAGGAGTTTTCTGGGACTAGCTGGCTATTATCGGCGATTCGTTGAGGGGTTCGCCAAGATAGCTCGACCTTTGACGAAGCTGACGGGGAAGAACGTCAGGTTTGACTTGACGACTGAGTGCGAGGAGAGCTTCAGAGAGTTGAAGCAGAGGTTGACATCAGCTCCGATCCTGGCACTGCCACGACCGGGTATGCTCTATGAGGTATACACTGATGCGTCCAAACACGGACTCGGTTGCGTGTTGATGCAGGAAGGACATGTAATCGCTTACGCGTCGAGGCAGCTGAAGAAGCATGAGGAGAACTACCCGACTCATGACATGGAGTTAGCAGCAGTAGTTCACGCGCTGAAGATTTGGAGATCATATCTGTACGGGGAGAAGGTTAAGCTCAACACAGACCATAAGAGCTTGACCTACGTGATATCTCAGAAGGATCTGAATCTGAGACAGCGGAGGTGGTTGAAGTTGATTGCAGATTATGACCTGGAGATAGCCTATCATCCGGGGAAAGCTAACGTAGTGGCCGACGCCCTTAGTAGGAAGAAGATCTTAGCGGCCATACGCGTTGTCACCTCATCTCGCAGCAACGCCGCTGAGTTGACTGCGATGTTGGGACATCTCTCGCTGACACACGAGGAGTCGACACCGACTCTTATAGAGCGCGTGGTTATGGGACAGCGCGGCGATCCTTTACTCGCCCGGTACATGGACCATATCGGGGAATATAGCCTCAAGGGCTATCGTATCGATGAGCAGGGAGCGCTACGGCTAGGGAACCGACTATGTGTGCCTGACGACGCAGAGCTGAGACAGGAGATTCTATCTGAGGCACACCAGTCGAGATTGGCGATACATCCGGGGGCGAGCAAGATGTATCAGGGTCTACGCCAGTGGTATACTTGGCCGAGGGTCAAGAGAGATGTAGCGGATTACGTAGCGAGGTGCCTCACTGGTCAGGAAGTAAAGGCAGAGCGACAGATGCCGGGAGGCAAGCTACAGCCGTTGGAGATTCCAGAGTGGAAGTGGGACTCGATTGCCATGGATTTCGTGGTCGGGTTACCACTCACGCCGAGCAAGAAAAACGCCATTTGGGTAGTCGTGGATCGACTAACCAAATCCGCCCATTTCATTCCTATGCGTCAGAAGTATCCGACCGGGCGGTTGGCGCAGATTTACATTGACGAGATCGTACGTCTTCATGGAGTTCCGAACGAGATTATATCAGATAGAGACGCCCGATTTGCATCCCGTCTGTGGAAGGCGATTCAGGAGGCGCTGGGGACGAAGCTCAAGATGAGTACGGCATATCATCCTCAGACAGACGGTCAGTCGGAGCGGACTATACAGACTTTGGAGGACATGCTCAGAGCTTGTATCCTGGAGTGGGGAGCTCCGTGGGACCAGTACATGACGTTGTGCGAGTTTGCGTACAACAACAGTCATCACACGAGTATCGGAGTATCTCCATACGAGGCCTTGTACGGGCGACCGTGCAAGACACCCTTATGCTGGACGGAGATTGGCGAGCGCCGAGAGTTCGGGCCGGAGATCGGGGAGGAGGCCACTGAGGTGATACGGAGGATTCGTGCCCATCTGAAGACGACGCAGGATCGACAGAAGTCGTATGCCGATCAGCGGAGACGAGACTTCGCGCTTGAGGTCGGAGATTATGCCTTTCTCCGAGTACAGGCGATGCGGGGTCATGCGAGGTTCGGGCAGAGCGGGAAGCGGAAGCCGCGATACATCGGACCTTACCCCGTGATCGCGAGAGTGGGAGCTGTGGCAT
>NW_010963496.1:247496-248025 GCF_000463585.1 Tarenaya hassleriana | reverse complement strand
AGTTTAATGAAGACAGCCAATTCGCCAAATTTAAGCTGCGAACGAAGGAGGTGCCACTCGTGAAGGTCTTGTGGCAAAGCCAAGGGGTCTCTGACATGACCTGGGAACCCGAGGCAGAGATGCGTAGTAGTTATCCGCACCTTTTTACTTGAACGTTGTACGAACTCCTTTTATGTATGACGATCGGGTTGTATCAGACTTAAGCTCCAGATGACGTGACATTATGGAATGTGTTTTTGGTGATGAGATTAGAAGGAACGAAGAAAAGGAAAAGAAAAAGAAAAAAAAAAGGGGGGAGCTGGTCCGCCGGACCAGGCCTGGTCAGGGGCGGACCAGCACTCAGCCGGAGTCGGGACTGGGCAGCGCAGACTGGGAGAAATTCGAAGAAAAAAAATAAAACTGACCCCGGTCCGCCGGACCAACCCCTGGTCCGTCGGACCGGGTATCGACAATTCCGCAACTCGCCAACTTGCAGTCTTGGGACACGGAATTCGCCGGATTCCGGGACCCACTCGCCGTCCAGCCGCCT
>NW_010963496.1:233963-246120 GCF_000463585.1 Tarenaya hassleriana | reverse complement strand
ACAGGGATATGATTATATTTCCGTTGTGTCATGGACTTGACATCGGTAGTCACGAGAGTGACGGGCGCAGGAGACGCGCACGATCGCATGTGATGCGATGGCCAACGTCACGCGGGTGACGGGCGTGGATTCGCCCCTGGTCATGGACTTGACCAGGGTATACGGCTAAGCCCTATGGTGGACTCCATACGGGCGTGATTGTGATTGCTATTTGCGTGCTTACCGTGTTTTTACTTGTTGCATGTGTTTTCTTATGGAAATGTCGACTGTACCGTTCTCGTTGGGAACGGGAGTTCTGGGTTCAACCCGGGCTACTCACTAAGCAGTTGTGCTTAGCCCTCGTGGTTTACATTTTTCAGATCACGAGGATTACGCCTAGCGCATCCGGCAGACGACGACTTGAGAGAGGCAGCATCATGTACGGGATTTACATTTTGGGTTACGAGACTTGTGTTTCCCGCATTTTGTACGGCTAAATTATCACTATTCGGACATGTGTCAGTTTGCGATACTGATCGCCTGTTGTATTTTCCGCTGCTTACTCTGGTTTATTTAAAATGTTTTTGGATTTCGTATTTTTGCTTCCGCATTATTATTATTTTTATTACTATTGTCCATGTGGCACAACCCGTATACTGTACACGGGTTACGGGTGTCACAGCATCTCTGCCTCAGGTTCCCATGTCATATCGGAGACCCCTTGGCTTCGCCATACCACCTTGACGAGTGGCACCTCCTTGGTTCGCACCTTTTTGATCTTCTGATCCACGATCTGCAGTGGCTCGTCCCGGAAACGCATAGCACTAGTGAACTCCAATTCTTGTGGTTGTATCATGTAGGAAGGGTCTACCACATATTTTCGTATCATTGATATGTGGAATACGTCGTGAACGTTGTCCAACTCTGATGGTAGTCCAAGACGGTACGCCACAGCTCCTACCTTCGCGATTACCGGGTAATGACTGATGTATCTCGGGTTCAGTTTTCCACCTTGTCCAAACCTCGCATGTCCTCGCATCGCCTGAACTAGGAGGAAGGCTCGGTCACCCACTTCCAGAGTAAAGTCCCGCCTCCTCTGATCCGCATAAGATTTATGCCGATCTTGCGCGGTCTTCAGGTTAGCTCGAATCTTTCGAATCACCTCCGTTGTCTCTTCGACAATCTCTAGTCCGAATCACCTCCGTTGTCTCTTCGACAATCTCATTCTAGTGCATCCGATTCATCCATGTACCCCCTACCTAGAAGCTCATCAGGAGCCGCCCATTGTCCGTGTCTCTGCATCGACGATCACTCTCCGCCCTTCTACGGTACTCTGGGTTGTCACAGGCCCACCAGCTTTCGCCTAGTTCGTCCTCGAATCACACCGTACAGGGAGAGTACCGGTTCTGATACCAAAAGTTGTGACGCCCGAATCTTGAATCCCATAATCAGGATGCGACACGTGGATAGATCACAAAACTCATATATAACATAAAATACGGGATTTTTAAAACATTTTAAAATATCAATACACGCAGCGAAAAAACATTAATACAAACATTCGAAAGTATTTCATATCCGAAATTGGAACCGAAATCAAAACAACGTAATGATGGGATCAGTATCCCCTATCCAAACTATAGTTTTAAACTCCGCACATGTAGTGTAGCCTCGGTAGTCGTCGATTGTGTTGTTACTCGTGCTCCTCGAGATCTGAAAAAGATTCAACAATGGAGGGCTAAGCATAAAGCTTAGTGAATGGCTCGGATTGAGCCCGGAAATCCCGTTCTCATGGAAAATGATGCCAACTAATATTTCTATACAAGAATTTTCATTTTATATTTAATCAATTCACACATTATTCCGATTTAATTATTCATTACAATTATACCCTATGACCACCGTCATAGGGTTGATTCATGCATCACTGATGTACGATAGTACTGACTCAATTCGTCTACTGGTACCATCGTATGTCCCCTTGTCTTACCCAGTACTGACTCCACATCGTCTACCGGTACTAGGTTCGACCCGATTCTCTGTGATAGCACTGGCTCAATTCGTCTACCAGTACTAGAACAGAGACGTCCACTCAAACATCAGTACTGACTCCACGCCGTCAACCGGTACTGATGTTACACTTTTGTAATAATACTGACTCCACGCCGTCAACCAGTACTATTACAGAAGCGTCCACACAAACCAGTATTGACTCAATTCGTCCATCAGTATTGGTATAGCAACCATCCATATTTTGCACAATGCACTAGTACTGACTCAATTCATCAACCGATACTAGATATTTCGTCCCCCTCATCCTAATGCTGACTCCACTTCGTCAACCGGCACCAGGTATGAGGTTTGTCCATTGTACAAACACATACATACATGTTTTTCCTTTTTATTCAAGTTCGGTTTTCTCTCAGTAATTTAGTTTTCACACTCTCTTCGGTTTGATTTTCATTCTTAATCTCATAAATTCTCTTGTTTCCCGTATTAACTTATGAATTTCCTTTCTTTTGATTTATTTTTATTATAACTTCTTTTATTAAGTCTCAATTGAGTCATTCCATTTAGTTGAACCGGTCCGACCGGAACCTTGGTTTATGGGTCTTTATGTTCTAGAATCATTTGGGTCGAATTATCCGATTTTTGTTACTAAACCGGCACAATCTGTTGTCAAATCGTCCGATCTAGATAAGTACTTTGGTAAGTTTCATTTCTATGCCTGGACCGGTCGATTTGTTCACCGGATCGGTCAGTTCAAGGGGTGTGTTCTTAAATCATTATTTTTTATGTCCAGATTTTTATCTGTTTTCTACGCCAATTGCTACTCATTTATTACTAAACATCAGTAGGTTCTAAATCTTTGCAGAAATACTAATCTACACCATTAAACATGAGAAATGAATCTCACAAACTCAACTCAAAACCACTCACTATGTTTTGGTCAGATTTTGTACGTCGGTTCTTGGTCTTGTGTGTCTCAAAACTCCACGCACGTTGATTACTCTCTTCCCCCTCTCTTTCTCTTCTACTCTCTCTCTGTCCAAAATCGACTGAATTGAGAGATTGTCGTTTGGTTTTCCTAGGCTTAATGCTACGGTTTCCACCATAGCACTATCCTAGTTCTAGGACTATGCAACAGAAAGATAAATTCATAATTTATTAATCCTACAGGAAAACACTAAACTCGAAAAGAGATACTAATCTTAAACGGCGAGACTGAACCTGCACCTCTAGAAGATGCCACAAAAGGCAACGCCCTCTACGGTATCTACACCGCGAGTAGATCCAACAATTGGATGGCCTGATAAGGCCTAAAAATTTATCGCTAGTCCGGAGAGGTTCCCGAGAGCTTATGGTCGTATTAGACTTCTTATAAAGCTCTCTAGATCCCCTATAGGACTTAGGACTTGGTATGTTGAAGTCTTGGACCAAACTCCCCTTATATAGAGTTCCAAATCCTTGAAAATGGGTAGAATTTTCGATGTGGGATTTTTGCTCGATTACTATTCACGGTACTATTCATTGACACTATTCATCAACACTATTCACGGTTACTATTCACTGATACTATTCATTGAACTATTCATGATTACTATTCACCGCTTTACCAATTTATAACTTCGACCGAGTTTCCACATCGTTTCATATATTTCGGTTGAATTAATAATTCAACCAAATTTGACCAAATTCGCACGAGTTTCTTTTACTCGATCGAATCGATTCTCCGTCACTTTAGACCATTATGTCCGACTTTCCAGGCTGACCAGTCTGATTTATTTTTGTGTCTTTTTTATCCGATGTTATATCTTATATTTAAACCAATTACATATCCCGACTATTTAATTATTATCTTTGAAAATAATTAAATATTGAAATCAGATTTCGGGGTATTACAAACCATTCCCCCTTAAAATGAATTCGTCCCCGAATTTTGATCTATTTAGTGTAACGAAAACACTTCTGTAATACCCTGATTCCCGAATAAATTATTTAAATTAAATTCGGGAACAGAATAGGGTAAAACAAGTCTAAAATATAAGATGATTGGCATAAAAATCGAACCAAGGGATCAACGGGACTAAAACGCGTCGAAAACGTCGGAAAAACGAAAAAAAAATGGGCTAGACCGATCGGTCCATAGGTAGACCGACCGGTCCAGCGAGAAACAGAGAAAAAGACGAAAATTTGGCCAAGACCGACCGGTCCAGAGAGCAGACCGATCGGTCTGCACGTTCAAGAGCCAGACCGGACGGTCCGGGGCTAGACCGACCAATCTAGGCGGACGACAGCACCAGGCTGTCTGCAACATCTTTTGTCATGACTTTTGACGACCCTGCGGTGCCCCACCTGCCGTCCCCGCCCACGAGCTACGTGTGGGAGACACCAGCTCACTGCCAGCGACGTCCCCTCGTCCTCTAGCTCACCCACGAGCCTCTAAATGCGTCCCCAAAACTCCTCCTCAGCCATTTTTCGAGCAAAACCTACAGAGCCAGAAAGAGAAGAAAGGGAGAGATTCAGCGAGATTTGAGGCGAAACCAGTTTGGGAAAACAAAGAGGGACACCTCTAGGAGGGCCTGGAAGATTTCACGACCAGAGACAGCCCGAAGAACGCACACGAGCTCGGACAAAATCTCACCTTACAGAAATCCGAGGTGAGTGGTTTGGATTGTGTTTGTGAGATTCTATTTTCATGATTTATGGTGTAGACTAGTGTTTCTACAAGAGTTAAGGACCTAGGAATGATATATATTGAGTGGGTAACAATTAGGACTGAAATCGGATCTAAATCTGGGCAAAAATGGCGGAAATCGGGATGAACCTCGCGGAGAAGACGAAGTCCAGGTCCCAGACCGACCGGTCCAGTGACTGGACCGATTGGTCTGGTCCACGGACAGAACGAGCGGACTGGAGAGATCTGGACTGTTCGGTCCATATGGTCCTAGACCGATCGGTCTAGGACTGGACCGACCGGTCTAGGTCACGGATTAGGAATCGGTCTGAAAATGACCTAGACCAACCGGTCTATTCCTAGACCGATCGGTCTAGGGGTAAAAATTGGAGTTAAACGATTTAAATGCCTAGACCGGACGGTCTGTCCCTAGACCGACCGGTCCAAGCAAATGAATAGTGACAAATCCCAAAATGGCTGGCTGCAACCCCGACCATTGATTCAAATGGATTAAACTGTAATACGATGTTAAATGGTAATCAAACGAACCAGGATTAAACGAGTATGTCGAACGAATATGAAAAAGGTAGAAGTGCGCATAAAGAAAGGTATTAATCCGCAAACCGAAGTGAAAACGAAGGATAAATCTAGAGGAAAACTCGGAAAGGGTAATATGGATATAAATGGTTATATATAATTATGATAAAGCATGTGATTGAATGAGTAATGGAACTCGTACTTAGTACCGGTCGACGACGTGAGTCAGTACTAGTACGGGGATGTGTAGATATGGAACTAGTGTCGGTTGACAAACTTGGAGTCAGCACTGGAGGATGTGTGGTTTCGGTAATAGTACCGGTTGACGAACTTGGAGTCAGTACTATTACCGAAATGTAATACCAGTACCGGTTGACGATGTGGAGTCAGTACCGGTGTAGTTGGGTGGACGTTTCCGTAACGGTGTCGATCGACGAAGTGGAGTCAGTACCGTTAAGGAAATGTGTAGTGAAGCCAGTACCGGTTGACGGCATGGAGTCAGTACTGGTGAATCTGAGTGGTCGTCTCTATAATAGTACCGGTTGACGAAGTGGAGTCAGTACTATTATAGAGAAGCAGGGTAAAGTCTAGTACCGGTTGACGAATTGAGTCTGTACTAGATGATACCGAGAGGAATGGTACCTGATAGTGCCGGTGGACGACTTCAGTCAGTACTATCAGGTATCAAAAATGTATGGAATAATGTTAATGTATTAAAAAGGATTAATGAGAAAAAGTTAAATGGATAAAAAAGGAAATTCTTGTATTGAGAGATTAGTTGGCACCGTTCTCCATGAGAATGGACTCTCCGAGCTCAACCCGAGCTGCTCACTAAGCATTTTGCTTAGCCCTCCGTTGTTGAATTTTTCAGATCCCGAGGAGCACGAGTAGCGCACTGTGGACGGCGACGACTTTGTGAAGACATCATTATGTACGGATAAATAATCCTATTTTGTACGTTTTGGTTTGTGGAACAAGGTTTTGCGTGGAATCGGTTGTGTTTAATTGTGTGTTTGGACAAGTGTTGTTTTCGAGGAACGTGTGATGATTTTATTCCGCTGCGTGTTTGTATTTAAAAACGATTTTAAATTTCCGTACTTTTGGTTTTATTATGTTTTATTGGTTTTCGTCCATGTGGCATATCCTGTTCACGGGATGCGGGATTCGGGTGTCACAACTTCCTTGCATTCCACAACAGTTCATTACAATAGTGTATCTTATATTCGCACTGTTACATTCTCCTAAACAAACAACTGAGGGTAGGTATTACGCATCTCTGTCTCGGATTCCCATGTCATATCGGGACCCCTTGGCTTCACTATACCACCTTGACGAGTGGCACCTCCTTGCCGATCCACGATCTGCAGTGGCTCATCCCGGAAACGCATAGCACTAGTGAACTCCAATTCCTGTGGTTGTATCACGTGGGAAGGGTCAGCCACATACTTCCGCAACCTTGATATGTGAAATACGTCGTGAATGTTGCCCAACTCTGATGGTAGTCTAAGACGGTACGCCACCGCTCCCACCTTTGCGATCACCGGGTAAGGATCGATGTATCTCGGCTTCAGTTTTCCGCCTTGTCTAAACCTCGCATGTCCTCGCATTGCCTTAACTCGGAGGAATGCTTGGTCTCCCACTTCCAGAGTAAAGTCCCGCCTCCTTTGATCTGCATAAGATTTCTGCCGATCTTGAGCAGTCTTCAGGTTAGCGCGAATCCGAATCACCTCCGTTGTCTCTTCGACGATCTCAGGTCCGAAAACTCTACGTTCTCCTATCTCGGTCCAACATAGCGGTGTCTTGCACGGTCTTCTATATAATGCTTCATACGGTGACACCCCAATGCTCGCATGATGACTGTTGTTGTACGCAAACTCGCACAACGTCAAGTATTGGTCCCATGGAACTCCCCACTCTAGTACACATGCTAGGAGCATGTCCTCTAGAGTTTGGATGGTTCGATCCGATTGACCATCTGTCTGGGGGTGATACGTTGTACTCATCTTCAACTTCGTACCCAATGCTCCATGTATTGTCTTCCATAGGCGAGATGTAAATCGAGCATCTCGGTCGGATATGATCTCGCTCGGAACTCCATGTAGTCGTATGATCTCATCGATGTACACATGTGTCAATCGCTCAATAGGGTATTCTAATAAAAAAACTATATATATATATATATATATATATATATATATATATATGTTATTATGTCATCATATATAGATAATTTGGCAAAAGAAAGAGTTATCAATTTTTCTATACGACGATGATAATAATAATAATAATAATAAACATTTGACCAATTTTATTAAATTAAAAATGAAAGGGAGGACAGGACAAGTGAAAGTTGGCAAAAGAAGAAGGGTTTGGTGAAGTCACTTGTCTCAATCCCATCGCCAATCGCGGAGTCGATGTTCATACACTTCCTGCCACTTTTATTTTCTTCTCTATTTGTTTTTGTTGTATCCTAATTTATTCCTGACCAAATGTGTTAAAAAAACTAATTTTGCAAAATTACAATATTATTTCTAAATACTGACAAATACGTCTAACCTATTTTACTCATTTTCTATTTTATCATCTTTCCCATTTTTCAAATTTTTTATATAAAATAATTATGGTAAGTCTCATTAAAACTATTCATTTTTAGAGTAAAATAAATTAGTCAATTTATAATAAGATGAAGTATCGTTAATTTATAGCTATGTCACCCAAACGGTATCCAATAAAATGTTGGCCAATATTGATCGTAAACTGGTATCAAACATGGCATTCTATGTCACATGCCATGCCATATTTCATTACCACATAACAATTTTCAATATTTCAAAAACCACAATAAACCTAATGGTGATGCTTGGGATTTTATTAAAACGGTTCAGATTAGTGAATCTAGACTGAAAGCCTAGCATGGTTTTTAAAATTTCAAAAATTGTTTACTAGTAATGAAATATGATGTGACACGTGATATGAAACGTCACATAGGATGTTACTTAACGATCAATATTAGTCGATAATTTATCTTAGTTAAAAATTTATAGTGACACTTTTTTTATAAATTGAGAAATTTATTTGACTTTAAAAGTTAAGACATTAGTTTTCCATCATTGTTTATGAGTTAATATATTTTAATAGAATTACCATTGTTTTTTTACATTTAAAATTTTCGTTTATTAGTACTGTTAACAAAATCAAAGATATAAAGATACAAGAAACTTATACCGCCATTAACATTCCTTCTTTCATGAATAGAACTTGTTAGTTTTTCCGTTTTACTTTTTGCGAATGCGATTTTTTTAGATTTGATAAATTTGATTATGTTATAATAAATTCTTAATTTGTTTTAAATGTGACCATTTGTTGATTTGATTATGTTGCGTTTACAATTTATAGTTTAGTATTGTTTGATTCACTCTATATGGCACTATAAAAAATACTAAATTTTTTTTATAGAAACAAATCATGTTAGGTCTAATCTAACATTGTATACAATTTGTAAATTTGTTTTTATTTTAGGATTTTATATATTTAGTTTTGATTTGATTAATTTTTTCAAAATTTTATGGTTTGAAAAAACTTCTCTTTGGTTTTGGTTGTGATGGAGTTCGTTTCTTCAAAATATTTTATTTTTATTTTATTTTTTGTTATTTCCGTTTTAATTTCGATTAATTAGAGTTTTAGTTTAAAAGATTTTTGGAGGTATCCATTTTTAGACGGATATATATTATTATTTATCCCCATAGAGAAGATAATCTACAATTAAGTTATTACAATAAGATCTTAAAGATATCGTCGTGAGGGATTCCACTTGACAATTAAGGTTTGTTGGTCGAAAGAAGAAGAAGAGTAAAGGTATTTAACAAAAAAAAAAAAAAAGAAGAAGAGTAAAGGTTTAAAAGCACTGTATTCTCTAAATTAGCGAAACCTTGATGTAAATGTTAAATATATATATATATATATATATATATATATATAATACAATATTCGTTCAGATCCCAATTTTTCATCAATTATAAATGACTTCAATAAATAAAAATATATAATGGTTGGGATAATTAAACATCGGTTATGTGGGGGGATTTTAAATTTAAAAAAAAATAAAAATAAAAATAGGTAAGAGAAGTGAGAAGCAAGTAAAGACGGCTTACAACTTTGTTAATGAAGACTTAGCTTTCAGCTGTTATAATGATTTGATAGATCTCTTGTCTAATTCCCTCACTTGTTGCCTCAAATCTTGAACAAAAGCTTAGCTTAATCGATACTGGTTTTGTTTTTTTTTTAATGTTTTGTATGTCCTTTTTTCATTTATTTAAATATTAAAAAGAGTATTCCCACATATACATATACATATATATATATATATATATATATATATTGCAATGTGATTAAATGTTTTTGCTGGATTGTTATTGTTCAGCCCCTCACTATTATCCTATGTGGGCTGTTGGGCCAGGCCCAGTTTTTCCCATCTCACTGTGTTAGAGACTAGAGAGGAAACACTTGAACGGGTTTTTAATGTTCGGTTACTTGAAACCCTCAATACTTTCTTCTTGATAAATCCACGTGTAATAGTCCGAAAGAAAATATTCTGTAAAGATGCTTAATGACGATCTCTAGACCAAACTCCATCGTCCGTAGGGAATATTACTCAAATAACCCACTTGGGTCGCAGCAATTTCAGTGTACACCACCGAAAAAAAAAAAAAATTTGCGACCTTATTACGACTAATATATAACTAATATACAACTTATTACGACTAATAAACTACTCTTATTTTAGTTGTATATTAGTTATATATTAGTCGTAATAAGGTCGCAAATTTTTTTTTTTTTTCGGTGGTGTACCCTGAAATTGCTGCGACCCAAGTGGGTTATTAGGATTAAAACCCCTCGTCCGTACACCTTGGAACACTAATACCAATTACTGCAGTAGATCTCATCAAAGCTCTACAGTTAAACGTGCTTAGATAAAAGTAATATTAGGATGGAAGAGATCACTGTGTTGCGAATACGCACGTGTTTGTGAGTAATATAAGTTGTTTTATACTCATGTGATTTTTTTTTTTTATGTTTTAGTATAAGATTTAGATGTGGTTGGGGAGAAAGAGATCTAGAACTATTAGACTGCATTAGTCATGCTTTTGCTCGCGTTTTTTTCGTTATCTATTTTGGTAACACTAATTTGTTACGAATTAGCGACGAGATTTCATCACTAATTGAAATGGTATAATGTTTGGTAACGTTCTTGTGATCATTGTTATTATATAAAAAAAATAGTAACGTTATTGTTTGGCAATACTTTTATACGTTTCGTAAAGGCAAAATATCCAAAATATCCTCATTTTGCTAAAACTATTTCTACACATACCCTCTTTCTAATGTGACCAGAATAACTGTATAGTCATATAGTGATCACATTGGTCACAACATTAAATTTATGATGATTCCCCAAATAATTAGTGTGATATATAAGAGGTGATCATGGTGATTTGGTGTGATCACCATAAATTTAACGTTATGACCAATGTAACAATCATATGACCATATAGTTATTCTGATCATATGGTCACATCTGGAAGAGAGTATGTATAAAATTAGTTTTAGTAAAAAGATGGTATTTTGGATAGTGCTCCTTTAGTAACCAATCGTCATTAATTTATAATGCCTTGGTTACGTTTTTTTATTATTATTATGTGACCATTTCGACGACAAAAGTGTTACCCGTCACCAATTTTGCTCGCGTAAGATTTGTGTGACAATTTTTCCGTGTTTTTTTTTACATTTCTTTCCGAATAGATAAAACGGTTTACTTACATTTGATTTTCAGCCATTTGTTAATTTATTAGGGTATCTTTTTAATAGAAAGGATCTTTAAGCAGCAAAAATCTTGTAAACTTTTTCCAGATTCGAAAGGAAAAAAATAATTTATAAATAATAGATTCTGGTGGACTTGTAAACAGGATAATTAAAATGATAGAATCTGTTGAACTTGTACAAAGAATATCCTCATAACAGATATGTTGCGATTTTTATTCACGTTGGAAAAGAAAAAATCTAAATGCATAAAGATCCATTTTTAATGGGTCGTATTTTTATAACTTTCAACCTGTTATTTTACAACCTTTGCTCGTACACATACATTGCAACAAAAATATAAATTCCAAATCAAAGGAGATCTCTTACTTCTATAAGCTTTTCCATTTTCTGCAAGTTGAAATTATATAAAGATATATTTTTTTGGGCAGAATATGCTTACCATAGATTATACCAAGAGACAGATCATACGCAAAACTTGTGCCATAAAAAAAGAAAGTAATGTATATTTTTGTAATGTTAATGTGAATTATTGATAACAGAGCAAAAAACCAGCTTTTCACCTTGGAAAATGATTCATTTAAAGAATCAAACGACAATTTTGTAAAAGAAAAATACCATATAATTTTATCAAATAATGACAAAGTATCAAATTATTAGAGAGATAGAGAGAGAGAGAAAATTCGCGATGATATGTCATGTGTTTCCATCTCAACATGAGTCCCGAGAAATGTAATAATTGACGGAAACGTCCACTCCAGGACCCGGGAGAAAACGCTGCGCAGGGGTATTTATGTAATTTAACATATTCGTATGGACATATCATGCATGTATGCATGCACAGCAACCCCCATCTCTCATGCTGCGGAGAAAAATGGATGAATATAAGAAGTTTTGGTCAAACCTTATTTGCCATCGTCGTCACAGTCTTCAATTCGATTCAAATTAGGAATTCTAGATATTACTTTTTTTTTCTCCAAAAAATAGAAAAAAAAAAGGAAACACAACGTAACAGCAGCTGTATATACATCCCTCTCTCTCTATATATGTGTATGTATACGTATATCCGAGTAGCGTGCGAGTAAACTCCTCCACCGCAACAGAGAGGGATAGTGGTGATCGGAAGAAAATGGGGAACAGTCAGCT
>NW_010963496.1:202688-233942 GCF_000463585.1 Tarenaya hassleriana | reverse complement strand
GGCAGAAGAAAGTGGACGAATGGCTGCCGATAACGTCGTCGAGGAACGCCAAGTGGTGGTACTCTGCGTTTCACAATGTCACCGCCATTGTCGGCGCCGGTGTCCTCAGCTTGCCCTACGCCATGGCCAACCTCGTATGGTACTCTCTCTCTCTCTCTCTCTCTCTCTCTCTCTCTCTCTCTCTCTCTCTCTCTCTCGGTTAATTCTCCGGAGATAGAGATAGGTGATTTCTATCTGTAATCTCACGGTCCTGTTTCGGTTAAACTCGATGAGAAATTTGGGATTCTGATTACAGATTTGAATTTTTCTCCGTTTTGTCTACAGATTCGAGTTTTATATCAATTTGATTCCGTTCATTCAAGTTTTATTGATAAAATATTTATTTTAAAAAAACGGTTATTTTTTTATTCCGTTTAATTCGAATCCATTTGAATTCGGGTTTTTATTTTAGTTTAGAGAAATTATAACTATTTGATTTTTATATAAGATTTTTTTTTGTTACAATGATGTATTGTTTAGATTGGATCTGTTCAATTATTCAGCTATTAATCGAATCGGCCACACAACTTTTGATTTCGATTATAATTTTCGCTCACAGAGATATTGTTACAATACATTCCAATATATAGATATATTTGTAATTTTCATTATTCCAACCCGAATTTAGTAAATCTATATCTATATACATGTATTCATATTGTTTCGTTAAATTAATGATATAAGAAATTATCCAGAATTTGTTTTTATGGTATTTAGGGCGTATATATTCAAGATTTTATCGATGAAATGTTATATTGTACATGGCGTTTCGGTATTTGATTCGAGCTTGGTTCAATTCTTCGTTTATATAAAAATATATACCAATCGGTTATTTATCATATTCGATTTGGTTCGATTTCAATTTTTATTAAGAAAAAAAATGATGTCTTTGTTTTTGTTTTTAATTCAGTTTGGTTCGATCCTGAAAAATTCGGTCTTTAAAAAAAAAACCCTTTCGTGAATTTTGAACGATTCGGTTTGGAAATGTTAACGAGTTTTTCGGTTGACGTCTGTTCCATCGTTATCCATGCTCTCACACATAGATACCACATGATATATATATATAATATATATATATATACATTATTCGACAAAAATTCTTAGCATGGGATCTATATATAAAGAGAACCTGAGTTTTAATGGATTCACGACAGGGGGCCAGGAGTGACGGTGATGATACTGTCGTGGGTGATAACGCTGTACACGCTGTGGCAGATGGTGGAGATGCACGAGATGGTGCCGGGGAAGAGGTTCGACAGGTACCACGAGCTCGGGCAGGAAGCTTTCGGCGAGAAGCTCGGCCTCTGGATCGTCGTCCCCCAGCAGCTGATCGTCGAGGTCGGAGTGGACATCGTCTACATGGTCACGGGCGGGAAGTCGCTGAAGAAAGTGCACGATCTCCTCTGCAAGGACTGCAAGGACATCAGGCTCACCTTCTGGATAATGATCTTCGCCTCCGTCCACTTCGTCCTCGCCCACCTCCCCAACTTCAACTCCATCTCCGGCATCTCCCTCGCCGCCGCCGTCATGTCCTTGACGTAAGTACTATCGCTCTTTCATCATCCTACAAAAACCAAAAACACTCGAGAGGGGACTGAAATATCCAAATTCAAAGTTTCGATAATCCGAAAATCTAAGGCTGCACAATATATAACCTTGTACATGTCGTAACCTTGTACTGCCTTTTTTTTTTCCTTTTCAGGTACTCCACAGTCGGTTGGTCAGCATCACTGCACAAGGGGCTCCAACCGGATGTCGACTACAGCTACAAAGCTTCGACACAATCAGGAAGGGTGTTCAACTTCTTGAGCGCGCTCGGCGACGTGGCTTTTGCCTACGCGGGCCACAATGTCGTGCTAGAGATTCAAGCCACCATCCCTTCGGAACCCGATAAGCCCTCGAAGATCCCCATGTGGAGAGGAGTCGTGGTCGCTTACATAGTCGTCGCCGTCTGCTACCTCCCCGTCGCCTTTATCGGATACTATATGTTTGGAAACGCCGTCGATGACAACATCCTCATCACCTTGGAGAAACCCACTTGGCTTATCGCCGCTGCTAACCTTTTCGTCGTCGTCCATGTCATCGGAAGCTATCAGGTACAAGTCTCCCTTAGTTTTTTTTTTTGTGTTTGCATATGTCTGAATCCGACATATATCCGTACATGTCTGAACCCGACATAACTGTGTATATAATCTATACGCGCTTGCAGATCTTTGCAATGCCTGTCTTCGACATGCTGGAGACGTTCTTGGTGAAGAAAATGGGATTCAACCCTTCGTTCATGCTTCGCTTCGTCACTCGCAACGTATACGTTGGTAAGTTATATATATATATATAAAGTTTATGAACAACATGATTTGATCGATGCATTGTGATAATTAATGTATATATATTCTGATTATCACAGCTTTCACTATGTTCGTCGGCATTTGCATTCCCTTCTTCGGTGGTCTCCTCGGCTTCTTCGGAGGATTTGCCTTTGCCCCGACAACCTATTACGTAAGTATCCTTTCTTGATCTCGATCGAGAAAGAACCAATCATAGAAAAAAGAAAAGAAAATTGTGGTAATATAATACATTAATATTTGCATGTGCATGCAGCTTCCATGCATCATTTGGCTCGCTCTCAAGAAACCGAAGAGATTCGGTCTGTCTTGGACCATTAACTGGGTAATGTTCTTCCTTCACCGTTATAATTACTTCAATCATGCAGTGATTTAGTTTTTTTTTTAAAATTAAAATTTGTCAATTTTAATTTGATTTTTTTTCCTTGAATTATTCGATTTTGCAGTTCTGCATTGTAGTGGGCATTGTTTTGACGATCATAGCGCCGATCGGAGGGCTGAGAACAATCATCGTCAATGCCAACAGCTACAAATTCTTCTCCTGATCGAGCAGATCGATGAATCCTTTCGTGTATGAACACAAGTATAAATTCACTCAGACTGTTTATCATGGTTTATTTTATTACGCCCTTGTTTCATCGTCAAGCTGTGTGTGTCTTTTTAGCTGAAATATAATATAACATTATATCATATAATATAATATTATTATCCTTCTCCTGTCATGTTCTTGTATCTGGTGGCTTAGGCAATTAATATATGCGTATTTTTATCCGCATTCTTATAATACTTGTACGTTTCCAACATATTGCAAGTTTGCAACGTGTGTATTGGCTTTCAAATTGCAAATCGACAATTTTGTATATGGAAATCCCAAAAACTAGAATTTGTTATTTAATACACATTAAAAAAAATCATTTTTTTTATTAATCCCAATGTCATGTTATACTACAATTGCTTTCTATCGTGAGAACGATTGAAAATAGAAAAGGTAATCTTGAATCGAATTTTTTGTTTTACAAGTTATCTTGTTCCTTTATATATTTTCTTTTATCTTAAAAAAAACACCAACAATACTCCAATTTAGCTTATTATAAATCAACATGTAATTAAAAAATAATAATCAACCAAAAAAATAATAATAAAATTTTTATGTAGGATCATTCTAGGGATGTCAAAATGAGCTCGGCTCGCGGGGGGAGCCGATCCATATTGTCTCGATTTGGGCTAGAAAAATTTGAGCCCGAATACAAAACGGGCCGAACGAGCCAACTCGTCACGAGTTAGAAAACAAATATTTTATTTTTTTTTAATAGTTTTAAATAATTTTAAAAAATATTTAGAGAGACACAGAAACATGGTATAATTTTTTTTTATATATTTTGCATTTTTTTATATTTTTTAATTTTTAAATTTGTAGTTATATTACATATAATGATAATGGTTAACTAATTAAATATATTATTATAGTTTGCTACCAGGTTTCATCGAGGCGGAGGATTATTGGCGGGATCTGCTGGTGCTCCTCCACCCCCACCTCCACCACCATCACAGTTGCCACTTCCTCCTGATGCATCGCCCGCGTTCGACGAGGATACGATGCTCGATGTCGAGGCAACACTAGATGCTTTCGATAGTCGCACCGTTCCCATCATCGATCCTGATCGCGATGATGGATTATGATATAATTATAATATTTTTATTTTTATTTTTATTTTTATTCGGCTCGCGAATCGACTCGTGAGTTAAAGCGACTCGGATCGAGTCAGAAATTTCTTGGTCCAAATATAAACGGGCTTAACGAGTTGGGCTGAAATGAGCTGGCTCGTCACGGGTTGGTCCGAGCTGGTCCGAGTCGGTTCGTTTGACCACTATATCATTCACGGCAAGGTCAACGGTCAAAGGTCAAGAAGTGAGTTTCTGGGCTGATAAACAGATTAGGGCTGCATAAATGGGCCCACTAAGGAAGAGGGTCGAGAAATCCCGCCAAACTCGAACATTTTCCCGCCAGTTTCTCCTTGTTCCTCCACAAACCTCCCCGAAACCCAGAAACCCCCAGCGAGCGAGCGAGAGAGATGGCGACGGAAGAGGATATCAAGAGGGAATTCAACAGTAGCGGATTCAAACTGATGGAAGAGGATGAGATTCTCAAAAGATGTATGCGAGCGTTAACCCTATTTTTCCACTGCTGGATCTCGTTCGTTCTCTGGATCGTGATTTGTTTTTTTTTCCCCTCAATATGTTTGACTAGGCGTTTCTTTCTGCATAAACTACAGTCTCAAGCCGTCTGATCTGGTTTCAAGCTGGGAACTCTATCATCTCAACCGGTAAGTCACATTTCTCCTTTTTTTTTTCCCAACCAAATGGCTCGCTGAATTACGATACTAGTTTGTATTTTCGATGTTCAATTTCCCATCCTCTTATTTTTTATTTTCCTTTGGTGTGATGATTGACCCATTTGACTCGGTCCGGATTCTCTGTGTTGTTGAAAAGATTAGCTCCTCTCCCGTTTTGTCCATTATAGTGTTCTTTTTCTACTTAAAGTGCTCGATTTTCAAGATTATTTTTACAAATTCGAAATGGGTTTTGCAATTCAGGATCTTGTGGAGTAGGGATATGTTCCGGGACATGTATGAATTCCAATATTGGCGCTATTAGTTATGACTGGGCTTTTAATCTGCTAGTGATATTCGCGACATGAAATTTCTCTATTTTGTATAGTCTTTGATTGTCTTCTTTGATGCGACAGACAACTCCCGGAGCAAACTGTTCAAAAGGATGAAATGGATGGATTTCTGCTGCATCTTCAGAATGAACGGAAAGAATCTATTATCGGGGAGGAATCGGGTCTGCATATTTACTCAAGTAGAGATATAGACATGTAAGTACTTAACACAGCTATGTACTATCCGATTGTTTCTGTGGATTCATGCTCATAGTTTTGTTGCATGTTTGAGCCTGTGGGTAAGAGATCGCCCCGAAAGATTTTTTTTTTTTTGAAGATAGACAAATTGTTTGAACACAATTGTGCAGGCTTTTGGATGATGTATATGAAGATACAAATGAAGTTGTTAGCACCCCGACAGACAAGTCTCACAGATTGCATTCGGATCCATATGATTCAATAAACAAAACAAAGGGGTCTGGTTACTCTTCCAGGAAGTCTGTTGTGCACGTTACACCTTTCGGGCGGCGGACAAATAAGTTTGTTGTGAAATTCAACATCGATAATCTGGAAAAAGCAGAGAACGGAACCAATGACGATCAAGAAAGTTGTGAAGATGATATCATTAAGAGGGTTCAAACGAGCCACAGGTGCTTGTTGAGAGTCCATGGCTCAGGACCTGAGCCTGGTTGCAGGTTCATGTATGACAGAATTGATGACAGGGTATGTGATGCTAGAGAATGTCTTTTGATCTACTATCTCCGAGTGCTTTCATGGTGATCTATTTTTTTACGCTTCCAGTTTAACGCGCTTGAGAATCGTATTTCAAGGCACGCGGATGCATTTGTTGCGTCAGGGTTATATGAAGAGCCAGTGGACCCAGCTGTTGCTTCACAGGTAGTCTTGCAGGTCTAACTTCTTGGCTTCAATAAGTTACATGGTATAAGGTTGCTTACTATGTGCTACTGATTGCTTTAGAGAAGTATATTTGCTGTTGGAATGATCTGTTGTGATGGAGAGGGGCATTTGAATGAGAAGTCAATTTTATTGCAAAGCAGGTAACTCAAGTCTGCCTTCCTACTTTTTTTGGTTTAAAACTAACTCGTACTGAAACTTATTGTCCCTTCTGGTTTCAGTGTGAAACAATATTAAGAAATGAAACCATAAACTATGGAGTAATTGCGAGAAATATAGCATGTCATATGAATATAGTTCAGATGCATATGCTTTTGAAGTGTTGTATGCAAGAACTGACCTAGAACGATTCAGAAACTGGTGAACATTGCTGTGCTTGACTCAGATTCCACTTGAGGTTCTTCATGCCTATAGATGACTGTAGTTATTAGCATAGTTCTCTTCAGAACATTTGTCGGTACAAGGAAGAAACTTGCTCTTTGTGTTTTGAATTAACTCCAACTCAAGTCTATACACCCAGCTTATCCAATTAAATGACACCATATCTCTTAAGCTTCCAGTTTTTCTGTCATAATGCTACAAAGTTATGTTTCGGCAGTGGTGAGCGTACTTCAGGGCGACGAGTTCAGCTGGACTTGAGCAGAATAGATCAATTCTCCATATTTCCTGGCCAGGTGACTGCATAAAACAATCATTAAGCTTTCATGTTCTCGAGAAAGATACCCATGTTATATGGGAGTCTGGATTTGTGCAGATAGTTGGTGTGGAAGGCCAAAATCCAAGTGGACATTGTTTCATTGCATCAAAGCTGGTAGATTCAGTTCCTTTGGCAGTTGCAGCTGACACGGATTTACCTCCCGCTAAGAAGCAAACCGTGGAAAAGGAGATCTTATCAGCCGAAGAATCCTGCACAAGATCAGAGGTTTCATTTGTAAGTATATGGGCTTCCACCTCACAAACAGTACTCGTCTAGCCATCTAGTTTCCTAGTACTTCTGTCATCGTATTGGAACTTTTCTTTCTTCCACATAGGTTGATAGATAAGTGCGTGTTTTAGCTGACAAGATGAGAAAACTGTCAAGTGATGAGAACTTGAAAAACCTCAAAATTGTTTCAGTAAAAAGGTCAAAAGCGGTGGTTTAGAGGATGCCAAGGACTTGGAATTCTTTTAGAATACATGTGATGCTATGAACCCGCAGAAGGGTCTCTTCCTCCTGCTTTGCATTGGTTCTATCTTCACATGAAGATACTACTAGTTGCCTCCAGATCACAGCGGGTTGCTATGTCTGTGGTGATTTTTCAGTGGGAAAAATGTTATAATACGTGGTTGCAGCTGGTTAATAATCGTTGTCTTCACTTTAGACCCATGAAGTATAGGATTTTTATCTGGCAGATAATTGCTGCTGGACCATTCACCACGACGGACAACTTGCTGTTTGAGCCGCTGAATGAGCTGCTAGCATATGCAAGAAGGAAGTCGCCTCAATTACTTGTCCTGGTAAACAGCTGATGCACTTTCACCAAGTGACAATTTCATGGTTTGGGCGTTCCAAATCGATCATGCATTCAAATGCTAACATGAAGATACTATGATTCAGCTTGGCCCGTTTGTGGATTCTGATCATCCGGAGATCAAGAAAGGGACTGTAGATGCCACGTTCGATGAAGTGTTCCAGACAGAAGTTCTCAGTAAGGTAGTGAAATCAGGGAGAGACAAATGTTTTAGCAGTGCGACTTGTTGGAAGTGTAGGAGGGGATCTTATGCTGATGCCATTGTTGGTGCTCTCTCTCTCTCTCTCTCTCTCTCTCTCACAGTTGCAGGATTATGCGGAATGCATGGGTTCAGAAGCAAGAGTGGTTCTGGTGCCATCCATACGTGACGCTAACCATGACTTCGTTTTCCCTCAGGTGGCCCACACCCTCCTGCATCAGATTGTTTTTAAGTTTGAGAGTTTTTTTTAAACGTTTTTGTTTGTTGTTGTTGTTGATGGGTGTGGCAGCCTCCATTCGACATTCGTATACCTGATCTCGAGCATCAGGTAAAGCTTATTTGTTTTTTTAACAAACGGACAAGTCAATAACTAGAAACGGTCGGTCTGATTCTCGATTGAAATTTTGTTGTTTTAGATAATAAGCGTGTCAAACCCAGGAACATTGGAGGCGAACCAGGTAAGAAAAAAGGGGTGGCTTGCAAGTAAGAGTGAAAGTGAAGGTGTGCATATATATATATATATATATATATATATATATGAAGTGTGTGTAAAACTGGGCAGGTGAAGGTGGGGTGGTGCAGTGTGGATGTGGTGAAACAGCTGAGTGGGGAGGAGATTGCCAGAAACCCAAGCGGAGTGACCGGGGACCGAATGGCCAGGCTTGCCTCCCATCTCCTCCGTCAGCGTTCGTACGTCTCTTCTCTTCTCTTCTCTTGTTTGTTAATGTCCTCACCCTGTCATCTAAGTCCGTGTGTGCGTTGGGCGGAAACAGTTATTATCCCCTGTACCCAGCAGCAGAGAGCGTGCCTCTGGATTACTCCCTGGCTCCTGAAGCTTTGCGGATCTCTTCCGTCCCTCATCTTCTCATCCTTCCTTCCGACATGCGCTACTTCGTCAAGGTTCTGTCCCATCCTTTCTCATCCCGTAAAATCATTTTCCAAACGTTGTTAAAAAAAAAGGAATCAAAATATGATTACGTTTCATATATATATGTGTTGCCAAAAAACAAAAAAAAAAAACAGGAGTTGGAGATGGAGATGGGTGAAAGAGAAGGGGAAGGCAAGTGCGTATGCGTCAACCCAGGAAGACTATCCAAAGGTGAAGGAGGCGGCACCTTTGTCGAGCTTCTCTACACGTCCTCCCCTCCCTCCCTCCTCCGTTCTTCCATCATCGCTATTTAACTCTCTGTATTTTCCATTGTAACCCCTACTACTCGATTCTCATCTCTTGAGGGGGTTTAGAATTTGCCTATTTCTTCTTTTTTTAATCATTTTTGTAATGTGTAACTCTTTTATGGCAAAAGCACAAATCTGACCAAAGTACATTCCCGAAAGATAAAAGACGGGTACAAGGGTGTGTAAAAACTCAAGCGATTCGAACACTTTCAGGTAGATACCACTCTCATATGAACCCACATCAAAACCGTTTTTTTTTTCTAGTATTATTAATAAAAAAACGGCACCATAAACCTCGACTGGGGCTGTTTACCTACTCTTCTTAATGCGGTGCTAAACCATAGAATCTTTACTCCAACTACGGGTGTCGCTTGCCAAAGAAGGCTTCACATGGAGATTCCACCGTCAATGGAGTAGACCTGCAATACCCAAACCAAAACCAAGGAAAAAAGAACAAGAGGAATTTACAAAGACTGTTAACTTTTGTAGCAGAAAAATATCAAAATCTAAGAAAGAGAGAGAGACATAGAGACCTGTCCCGTAATGTAACCGGCTGCAGGATCCAGGGCCAAGAATTTTACCAGCCCTGCTACGTCTTCTGGCTGCCCATACCTCCCTGAACCCATTGCAAGGATCCCAAAAGTCAGTCGAGGTCTTCTTGTTCAAAGTTTTTGGACAATGGGGAATATTATTTATCCACGTTTTACCTAGTGGGATGGTTTGCAAGACTTTCTTCTCAAAGTCTTCCCCAAGCTGCGCAGTCATGTCCGACGCAATGAATCCAGGAGCCACCACATTCACCTACACACCACCACAACCATCTCCCCACTCATTCATATACATTGTCCTCCCTCCCCAAACAACAAAGAAAAAATAGGTTAGGAAAGGGTAGAAAAATTGTACATTTATGTTCCGGCTTGCATACTCTTTTGCAACGGTTTTGGAGAGACCAATGACTCCAGCCTTTGCAGCTGCATAGTTTGCTTGTCCAACGTTACCAATGAGACCCACCACTGATGATATATTGATGATTCTCCCCTGCAATGCATACTCATATAAAGGATGCTATTTTCTTCATCTTTTTCAATAGAGAGCTTGAACACTTAAATTCCCATCTAGCAAGAGAATTCTTAATATTATCATATGGGAATAGCACTTTGTCAAACAACTAGGGCTACCAAAGAAAAAAACAATGCCCTAAAATTGATAGTTTGCTGCTTACATTGTTGACTTCTTATTCGTTAAGACATTTGACCACACATGGATAGGTAACTGAGAATATGTAGAGGGTGATGAAAAGCATTACCTTTTTCTTCTTCATCATGATCTTTGTTGCCGCCTACAAATAATAAATGGATTTCAGTCTCTTGAGTATTGGTCAAAGTTTCAGATAGATACAAGGCAAACAGACCTGGGTACATATAAACACTCCAGTGAGATTCAAATCGATCACTTCTTGCCATTGGGATAGCTTCATTCGCATCAGCAAGGTATCCCGAGTAATTCCTGAAAGTATGCTCCTTCGTCAAGAAGGTCCTAGGTTTAAAGTCAACAATACCAGAGACACTAGTTCTCAGTTAGTTACCAGCATTGTTAACCAATACATCAATGGTTCCCCAGGCATCAACAGCCTGCAGAAAACAAAACAATAAGATTATGATAAAACGTAAAAAGGAAATAACACAGTGTACAATTAACTACTCACAGTTTTCATCATTGCTGCAACATCATCCTCTTTTGAGACATCACCCCCGAATGTAAGAGCCTGGCCACCATATGCCTCAATCTACAAAGTCATAAGAACTTGATGATAGAGCATACACAAAGGAATCAAAGGAGATCAATATTTGAGAAGCATCTGGTTATAATAAATAGAATCTTCAAACACCAAGGAACACATTTGCCTGAATGTTCTATTATACTCCCATTTCTTGTTCTTTAAACCGGTACTAGTTCAGCTATCCATCACTAAAATGGACAGTGTGATATCTCTTCTTGGATAAATAGAAAGATTTTTCAACATGCATACACCAGTATACGATCACTTAGCATCCTGGCAAGCAGAAAACAAGATAATAGTTCTGAAACTGATGAGAAATCATATAAAGGTGATGCAAGAAGTAAATCATACATATTCTAACATAGGGCATCAGTTACCTGTTTAGAAACTTCTTCAGCCTCCTTTGCCGACCTAGCATAATTTACCAATACCTGCAATGGTTTGAAAATTGAAATGTTTACATCCAAATCAGCAGTAATACTTAACAGAAAATAAGGTTGCAAGGTTTTCCCCCTCTTTGGTTGAACTGAAAAACAGCAGCTGAAGCCCAAGTAAAACGACTATGATGCCAAGAACCAACCGTCGTGGGGGGAAAAAGTCCCTTAGGTCTTCCGAACAAATTTCTTAGAGACAGATACAACGAGCCTGAGCAAAAACTCCTGACTCATTTTATATCTAAACTTAATTCTATAAGCAGGTTCAAACATTGTAAGGATCATAAATAAAGGAGGCCTGAAAACACAATCGGAATAATATTAACCTTACAGCCAGCTTTCCCCAAGGACAGAGCAATTGCTTTACCAATCCCTCTGGAGGCTCCAGTCACAACCACCACTGGAGATTCCACCTTTTGGTCAGCTCCAGGTGCTGATTGTTCAGCACTAGCCACCTGAGCTTTCACAACTGGGTTCATTTCATAAGATTATACTCATCTTAGCTCCCACTCTACAATATTCAAGGTACATTCGAAACACAATAGCATTATACACAAATAAAAACTGATCATCTTTCATTCATCAACGCGCATCAAACCGGTTTCGTGCTTTGTCGGAACCGTTAGGAAAGCAACTGAAACACAAACCAGAATCAGCCTATCCAAAGAGCCAAAATCGGTTCCAACGACAACCAAGAAGTGAGACCAAATCAAAGGGAATATCGACAATGCGAATTGGCCATTCCATCGAAAGCCATGCCTGATCACCGGAAAACACAAAACGCGGGAAGAGAGAGAGATGAATACCAGAGGAAGCATACAATCTTCTGGATCCATATCGCAGTCCTCCTACAGGAAGAGACAGAGAGCGGACCGGAGCGAAATGCTGAACGTGACAGATCTCTCGGTCGGCGAGCTTTCCGGCGGACTTGAAGGCAACGAAGCTGGATCCTGCGACGGTGGAAGCCATGGAACCAAGAGCAAGAGAAGTCGCTGGAAATGGTGAACCTCTGATAGCACGAGAGAGAAAATTCATAAAATGAAGCGATTTCTTTAGTTTATAAGGTCAAGCGAAGCGATACAAACGAAGTTTCCGCTCTGCTGGTGTGCAGTTGAAAGGTGCCGAGGGGAATGAGGATCAGTCAGTTGTGTAAAGGGGATCCAATTTCTCACCTAATTACGATTATGCCACCGCCACCATTTGAGCTTCCTATATGCTGAATTTATTTATCACATACGGTCGAAGGATTTTAGTTTTATAATGAACAGAAGCAGAGAATTTTGATTAACTTTTATATTCGTCTTAAAATAATAATTTTCCATCTTATGTTATAACATTTAGAAAACAAATGCAAAACAATCCGTTCTTTATCCACCAAAAAAGGCATTATCATCATAAAAATTGGATTTTTATTTGTCGACAAGCAAAATATTAGGAGAAATATGAACCATGCTAACTTGGAGTTATGGCCCTTTTTTTCCATTTGATTTCACTCTATGAAACATCGGCACAAGCAGAAACAAGCCTCTACAACTACAACTGAACCAGATCTCACTCTGACATAAGATGATGATGAGACCAGACACAAGACACATCCACTTCACATGAAAAGATCTGTGCTTTAGCTGCAGGGTCATACTATCATCCATGTCAAGTGCCTGTATCCGGCCCATTTCGCAGCAAGACGCACACCCATGGCCAATGCAACAGCCAACAATGGCACTGGAACACTCCTACCAGTTTTCGAGCCCTCGCTTTCTAGCTTCCTGTCTGATGGCCTCCTCGAATTGTGATACATGGCTAGAGCCAGATACCCGGCCATGGCCATGACTCGCACCCATGGTTCTCCTACTGCAGCTAGAACGGCAGCTGATGGAAGAGCAGAAGTGACATGGCCTCGCTTCTTGATCAAACGCGAGAAGCCATACAGACCCAGTAAGAGAGTCCAGAAGAATGGCTCGGAGATGTAGCTCTGAACGGCGGCATAGCCAATCAAGCCCGCAACAGTTAGGACGTATGGTTGGCTGCTGATAGAGTTGGGAGCAATGGCCTCTCCTACAGCTAGGACTGATGATGCAAGCAGGACAACAGTGGTCAACTCTCTGATAGGGGTGTAAGCCACAATGCCAGAGTAGAAGGCCCGGATGCTGTACATTGCAGTCTCGATGAAACTGATGAGGGATGTGATTGGGTCGCCAATGAAGTGGAAGACAAGGGCCAAGCCAAGTTTCAGAAGGTCTCCCAGAATCCTGAGTATGGTTAGAGCGGCTTTTCTCCAGTTGGATAGTTCAAACAAGACAGCTCTCCATGAATACACAAGAAACGCTAGTGCTGCAATGAGCAAATCATGACATTAGTCAGAGATGTGTTCTTCGTACAGATAGTCTTGTCGAGAAAGAAGAAGAGCATTCATGGCAAATACGTTAAGGCTACAAACATGTAAATGCAAAGCCGCGAATCATCTAAGAGAAACTAAACTACCAAAAGAGTTATCATTGTCTGTAAATATACGTGCAGATCTCTAACTGGGCATCAGGGTCGTATCCCCTAACCGAAAAACCCTAGCCTTCAACTTGATGACGACATATGTCCATAACTAAGCTCGACGACAACACACAGAAAATCCTGAAACAGTCCGTAACACCATAATCAGTGAATCTGGGCTCTGAAATACATTCAGAAAGCTGCCTACTACACGTAAATTTATGATCCATAAGCTCACATTCAGACAAAAAGATCACGCATCAATACGCGCTTTTTGGGCAATTCATCCAAAGTAGAGTCAAAGTGCATTTCAAAACTTAATAGAGGAGGAAAAAGGGACATACCCACAAACCAAGGCCACCGAACGGTTGGATCGGGAGCTTCTTTGGTCAAATACCTGAACCTGTCAGGCATCGTGCTCTCTCCTCTAGCCAGTCTCTCCGTTTCCTCCGCTACACCGTCGCTTCTTCCATCTCCTTTCTCCGCACAAAGCTTACCACACAACCCTAAACGACGAACCTTCGCTACGCCATTAAGCGAGAATGAAGAAGACGGAAGCGCTTGCTGAACCCGAAGACGAGAGAGATGAGAGAATCTGAGAGAACGAATGGGAGCCCATCGCCGGGACTGAAAGTTCTCCCGGTCGGAAAGATTCCCGGCGGATTTGAAGGCAACGAAGCTTGACCCTGTAACAATGGAGACCATGGAACCGAGAGCTCTGACGAAATCTGTTGATCGACGGCGACAATGGAGCAAGAAGAGCAAGCGAACGAAGAAGTGCAGGAGAAGAAGCTGGGAGATGAGGATCAGTTTATTGACGAAAGAGGCCCCGTTTCTGACTTATTTACGTTACTGCCACCGTTTGTGAATTGATTGTTCGTTGGCCCATTGGAGATGAGATGGCCCATTTCAAGAAGTTCATCGAATATTGTGAGGAAAATTGGAACATAATAATATATATAGGTATCGGTGGGTTCGGGTCGCGTCGGATCCGAACGTTTTGAATTCCAATTTGGGTTGGTCCAATTTTTTCGGTTTATATAATCAAACCTAAAATTCGACCCGGATTCGAATCGAACCGGGTCGAAATATGTTTGGATTGTCTCGAGTTTAAATTTGACCTGCAATAAACACATTCTTAGCTTAGTAAGTTATTTTATCATGTTTTGGTAGAGGGAGAGGGAGAGGCTCTCAGGTGGCATTTGCCTTTTTACTGCATCACACTTCACACGTAATAATTGCTAGTTTACTACCGGTGTTACTATTGATCTTTGCCTAATTATGAAGAAGCCCTTTTTATTTTTATTATTTTTATTTTATATTGGATTTCTTGTTCCATAATCAGTTCAGGTTTCTACTTGTAAAGCACACACTCTATAATCTCTCTTTTCTTAGATTATTTCAAATTGAAAAAATATAAGACATGAACATTACATGAAAATACATCATTTATTTGAAATGTCATTTTTTTATATGTAGTTGTGGATGATATAATTTAAGCCGAATGTTCAATAACTTTTTTAAAAGAAAATATGTAGTTCTTTACCAAAAAAAAAAAGAAAATATGTAGTTCTTGTTAAACCATTTGAAATTAAATTTCAGTACCTATAAATATGATAATATACAAAACAAGAAAATACGCAGAAAAAACCCTATAAAGTGTTTGTGTGAGAGATCTTCTGTTAATTTTAACAATACCGTATTTCTAAATACATAGAAAATACATCATGAATCTGACATGTAGCATGTAAGAATGAAATAGAATAGAGTCTTACCTGAATCCATTTCAGCAATGAATCCGGTAGCGTCTGAACAGTAATCGGAAATTGTGATCTTCTAGATCAACACACGAGCAGAAAAAAATTCTCACAATATGGGCTGTAAGAATTCTGAAAACTGGTGTGTGACCTAGGGACCATACCCTTAATTTATAGAAAATAAACTTCTTATTATTTCCAATTCCGCCCATAAAAGAAATGGAAATAACACAACGGTATATGCACATTAGCTCCTAAACTTTACCGAAATCACGATTTTAGGCATATTTCATAAATGATCACATTTATGCCTTATTAATAGCTAACGTTACAAAATCCATGATTTAAATCCAATATTGAATCATATTAATTGCGAATATTTATAAAATATTCTAACAATCTCCCATTTGATTCAATATATATGATTTTGGATTATCTTTAGAGAGCTCAACAACATGCTATTATTTTGTAATTTCATCAATCTAGTCCATTAAACGTATAATATAGGACCTTAGCGGCTTTTGTCATATTTTGCACGACTAAGCCTTCTAAGATCACATATATTAACAAATCCAATGACATAGATCAAAGCTTAGGTATGCAACATGAAAATTATACGATAAGTGATCTATACATGTCTATTTTCAACTGGTCCTCTTTAACCTTATGGAGATCTTAACATTTCAGAGTAGTAATTAAAACTTTTAAACTTTATTTTCTGCAGAAAACTTTACTTTTAGTCACTTCCAACACATAATTCCCACTTAAACTATACATTATCGAATGATAGTACACCCATATGAGCAACATGCTCAATAAGGACCGAGGGTGGTAAACCTTTAGTAAACGGATCCGCTATCATGGAAGTCGTGCCAATGTGTTCAAGACTTATCTGACTACTCTGTATCATTTCTTTAACAACCAGGAATTTTATGTCAATATGCTTTGACTTAGAAGAACTCCTGTTGTTATTGGAGTACATAACCGCTGACTTATTGTCACAGTATATCATAAGTGGTCTTTCTATTTTGTTCACAATTCGCAGCCCTGTGACAAAATTTCGCAACCAAACTCCATGATTGGATGCCTCATAACATGCTATAAATCCTGCTTCCATGGTTGAAGCTGCCGTGAGTGTTTGTTTAACACTTTTCCACGATATAGCTCCACCAGCTAACAGAAAAACATAACCAGACGTGGATCGACGACTGTCTTGGCATCCAACAAAATCAGAATCTGTATAACCAATGATCTCTAAAATTTCTGATTTTCTATAAATTAACATGTGATGTTTGGTTTTCTGTAAGTATCTTAAAACCCGTTTGGCTGCTTTCCAATGATCCATTCTTGGGTTATGTAGATACCTTCCCAACATCCCAACTGCATACGCAATATCCGGACGCGTACACACTTGAGCATACATGAGACTTCCTACAACCGATGCATAAGGAATCTCTTACATCTGTTTTTGCTCAAATTCATTTCTTGGGCATTGTGCAAGACAAAATTTGTCTCTTTTAGCAATGGATGTGTTCCCTTCTTTACAGCTTTTCATCCCAAACCTTATTAATATTATTTCGATATAGTCCTTTTGAGACAATCCAAGTATACCCCGAGTTCTATCTCGATGTATTTGAATTCCTAATACAAAAGCGGTGTTTCCCAAATCTTTCACTTCAAAGTTCTTTGACATGAAAGCCTTAGTCCCATTTAACATCTCTATATCATTAGAGGCAATTAGTATGTCATTGACATACAATATTAATAAGACGAACTTACTCCCACTGAACTTATGGTATACACATTCTTCTACAACATTTGTTTCAAAACCGTATGAACAAATAATCTGTCGAAATTTGTAATACCATTGGCAGGATGCTTGTTTAAGCCCGTAGATGGATTTCTTTAATTTACAAACCATTTCTTTTGAATCGTCGATCACAAAGTTTTCTGGTTGTGCCATATAGATTGTTTCATTAATGTCTCCATTAAGAAACGCTGTCTTTACATCCATCTGGTGTAACTCTAAAACATAATGAGCTACAAGTGTCATTATTGTTCTGAACGAGTCTTTCGAAGATACCGGAGAGAAAATCTCTTTATAGTCAACTCCTTCTTTCTGTGTAAATCATTTTGCTACAAGACGAGCTTTATACGTATCCACATTTCCTTTAGAATCCCGTTTGGTTTTAAACATCCATTTGCAACCTACGGGTTTGATGCCTTCAAGTAATGGAACAAGTTCCCAGGCATTGTTGTCTTGCATGGATTTATACTCTTCATTCATGGCTTCAAGCCAATTTTGAGAGTTTGGACTTTGCATAGCCTGACGAAAATTTATTGGATCATTTTCTAATAATCCAACATTTTCTACATGCTCTTAGAGATATACGACATAATCGTCTGGAATCGCACTTCTCCTTACTCTAGTTGACCTTCTTGATGGCAACTGTTCTTGAGGTTGTTGAGATTGTTCATCCGGAATAACCTCTTGAATCAGTGCGAGGAGTTGCATGTTGTCTGATTGATCTAGATGTGTTATATCATGACCAATTATTATGGGAAGATGGACATATTCTTCCTCAAATGCAACTTCTCGTACCTTATTTCTATTCCCAAACTCAACATCCTCAAAGAAATGGGTTGTTCCAGTTTCGAATATCGATCTGTTTTTGGGATCATAAAACTTGTACCTCCTGGATGTTTCTGAATACCCAACGAAATAACAACTTATTATACGCGGGTCTATTTTCTTTTCTAATGGCTTGTAAGGTCTTGCTTCTGCTGTGCAACCCCATACATGTAAATGCTTTAGAATTGGTTTCTTACCCGTCCAAAGCTCATAAGGGGTCTTTTTAGTTGCTTTTGTAGGAACTCTGTTGAGGATATATGCAACGGTTTTAATCGTTTCTCCCCATAATGACTCTGATAAGGTAGAGTGACTTATCATACTCCTTACCATATCTTTAAGAGTCCTGTTCCGACGTTCAGATACACCGTTCATACTTGGAGTTCTAGGCATGGTATACTGAGGTACTATTCCACATTCATCAAGGAATCTTGCAAAAGGACCCCGACGTTGTTCACCAGATCCATCATAGCGACCATAGTATTCGCCACCACGATCGGATCTTACTGCTTTAATCCTTTTGCCTAGTTGATTCTCAACTTCAACTTTATAGGATTTGAACATGTCCAAAACTTGGGACTTCTCATTTATTAGGTACAAGTATCCGTATCTTGAGTAATCGTCTATGAACAAAATGAAATATTGTTGACCATTCCATGATGCCGTAGGAAATGGTCCACAAATATCTGTATGTATTAGTTCTAAGACATCACTATTTCTTTTTGCACCTAACCGTCTTTGATTTGTTTGTTTTCCCTTGATGCATTCAACACAAACTTGAAAATATGTTAAGTCGGGTATGTCAAGAATTTCATCTACAACTAAGCGTTCTATCCTTTGTTTGGATATGTGACCTAATCGCTTATGCCATAAATTTGCAGAAATCTTGTCATCTAATTTTCTCTTTGTACCATGGGTTTTAACATGCAAGGTTTCATGATATGAAGTGATTGTATCAAGCACATATAGATTATCATTACTGAGAGAGTACTGGTACCAAGTAAATTTGAATCACGGAAAAGACGAAATAAACCATTTCCAAAGGAACAAGAATAACCGAATTTTTCCAATGTAGAAATAGAAACCAAATTCCGTCTAAATGACGGTACAACAAATGTCTCATCCAAATCCAAATAAAAACCAGAACTCAATAATAATCTAAAAATGCAGATAGCCTCCACTTCAACTTGATTCCCGTCGCCAACATAGATGAATCTTTCAGCATCACTTGGTTTCCGATGGCTTAGGCAACCCTGCATTGATTACACTTATGTGAGTAGCAGCACCCGAATCTATCCACCAAGTGTATCGTGGTACAGAAGTTAAATTAACTTCAGAACAAACCAAAGTAAGAAGTTTACCTTTCTTTGCAAGCTAGCCATGATAGCCAGTGCAATCCTTCTTCATGTGTCCCATCTTCTTACAAAAGAAGCACGCACCACTCTTATCCTGCTTTTTTTGCATCTTCTTAACATGACCATCATCACTTTCCTTTTTCTGAGGACGTTTCTTATTTTTATCCTTTCTAGAGACCGCAAGGTGAACACTTTCAGGTTTTTCAAACTTCAATCGCTCTTCTTCTTACACACAATGCAAAATGAGCTCGTTAGGAGACCATTTGGCTTGTTGACAGTTGTATATGGTCCTAAAGGATCCATACTGTACAGGAAGAGACAGCAATATCAAGTGCACTAGTAAGTCATCAGACAAATCTATCTTGAGTGCTTGAGCTGTGAAGCAAGATCAGACATCTCCATGATGTTTCCCGAATGTTCCCATTTCCCTTATACCTTTTGGAAATAAGTTTCATCAAAAGCGAGCTTGTTTCCTGCTTCTCATTTCTTTCAAAACGAGCCGCTACTGCTTTCATGAACTTACTCGAGTTCTCATCATCATAGATGGAACCTCGGAAAACCTCTGGAATTGTACGCTTCATGATCATAAGGCACATGCGATTGGAACGCTCCCAACGTTCACGTTCCTTTTTCTGATTATCGGTTCCGGTGTAAGATCAATGGGAGCATTAACACGCATGGCCAAATCCAGATCTATACAACCGAGACTATCATGAGGTTCTCTTTCCATGCCTTAAATTTTTTTCCCATAAGCATCGGGACCGAATTCAGCGAAGCTGAAATGTTTGTTGCGATAGCAATAGCTGAATGAAAAGAAAGAGAAAAAAAAATCAGTCTTTCATGCAAATAATGACAACACATACGATACACCATACAACATTGATGTTCTATCTTTGGATCAAAAATCAACTTGTAAGTGGCATATTCGACATAGTAATCAAATCATGAATATCTCATATAATCTATTGAACCTTCCTTTGGGTCGATTCAATAATCATATGTAATCTTTTATGATATTCTGATTTATTACTTAATATATGTAATAAATTTCTGCCAAAAAAATTTTCTTCCTTTAGACCGGTAAGTTTTCCGCATGAAATTTATACATAAAAAATATTCTTTATAATATTCTCCGAATGGATTAGTTTGTGATATCAGAGCTTACTTTGGCAAGGTGATGTCTCAAATTAATCGAATAGAATATTAATCGAATAGTTTGTCATTATTCCTCCTGATTTGTCACGACCAAATTTTGCTCAAATGTCTTTGGTGGGACATTCGCCGCACACGTTCACGCGCACTTGCAACCATAATGGGCTGTCAAACCCTATGTCCGTAATAGGCCTCCAAACCCAATTTCTATCATATACATATATAATCCTTTTAAAGTAACGGGCTCAAGCCCAATTCCTTTATTTATATACATATATAATAATTAAAGAAAAAAAACTAATGGATCAAGCCCAATTATATCAAAATGTACGAAAACTTTTATGTTGGATATTCAAAACATATTCTCTTATTTAAATATATATATATATATATATATATATATATATATATATGCAATAAAGAAAATTAATGGGCCAAGCCCAAATCCTTTATCAAATAAAATCTGTAACGAAAAATATAACGGAAACTAATATATTCGATATATAATCTCATTTAATGAAATTAAATCAAAACGAATATGTTTCCAAATCTCATTTGAAACTGAATTCTCTAGAACATAAATATCAAGATTATATATTTAATTCTAGATTTATGCCCATAATCAAAAGTTAAATTTCCGTTTTTTCTTTTTTTTAAAAAAAAAAAATTGAAACAAATTGACATATTTCCAAATCTGCTGATTTAGCCTAAAAAACAAATATTCAAAATAAAATGAATATTACTGTTCGAATATTTATTTATTTTTTTTATTTCTGTAGAGATGACCCGGACACTGTATATGATCGCGACAATCACTTCAAGACAAAACATGATACACAAACCAATATATATACAGTATGCATATATACCAAACTGAATTTCACGCACAAGCATACATATATTAAACATGTAGCGAATTGTCAATGTATATATATATATATATAATAAATATATATAATCGTGCATTATTAAATTAAACAGTATACATGTTACAGATTATTAATATTAACCAATAAAAATCTGCAAACAATTCGATAAAAAAAAATATCATTCATACGAGCATACATGTTAGGCTCTGATACCAATTGTTAATTTTAACAATACCGTGTTTCTAAATACACAGAAAATACATCCTGAATCTAACATGTAGCATGTAAGAATGAAATAGAATAAAGTCTTACCTGAATCCATTTCAATAATGAATCCGGTAGCGTCTGAACAGTAATCGAGAATTGTGATCTTTTAGATCAACACACGAGCAGAAAAAAATTCTCACAATATGGACTGTAAGAATTCTGAAAACTGGTGTGTGACCTAGGGACCATACTCTTAATTTATAGAAAATAAACTTCTTATTATTTCCAATTCCGCCCATAAAAGAAATGGAAATAACACAACGGTATCTGCACATTAGCTCCTAAACTTTACCGGAATCACGATTTTAGGCATATTTCATAAATGATCACATTTATGTCTTATTAATAGCTAACGTTACAAAATCCATGATTTAAATACAATATTGAATCACATTAATTGCGAATATTTATAAAATATTCTAACATCTTCATCTTCATGTTACTCTTCGCATAAATGATGTTATCATTATATCATATGATGATTATCGAAAATATTAATTAAATTAATAGAGATTTTACTCTACTTTAGAAATATATTTTCTAAAATCTTGAATTTATATTTCTTTTCTTTTTGTTAAACGGTCTTGAATTTATATTTCGATTTCTATTGTTTCAAAATATTGTTAACACACAAAAATTGTTTAGAACTTCAATTTTTTTTTTGGTAAAAGAACTTCAATTTTTTTCCGGAAATAATATGAATTAAGCTCTTTCTTTGAACTATTTTGATCGTTTCCAGACAATAAACCCGATACCGTTCAATAATGTGAATCATAAATCTGATTTATACGTTGGTATCATGAATTTCTAGACGAAATCGATCTAAATTGTTCTTATATGTATATATCACGCAATGGACCGACATCAAACACTATTGCGAAAACTAACAACTTGTATGAACAAGGAGAGAATATTGCGAAAAACAGAGAGAATATTTTTCTGAAAAGATTTCTTCAATTATTCCCTTCACCCTTTACACGTATTTATACAGCTCTAACAGCAATAACAAATCAATATCAAACCTAAAAATACAAAAGACGTGTGAATCCTAATTAGCAATTTACAGAAAATAAACCAGCTATATACAGAGAGTAAACCAAACCGAAAATTGCATCTGGTATGATCAGAAGCCAAAGCCTCTCGATCAAACAGAGTATATACTTGAGAGACGTTGTCTGATACTCCCCCTCAAGATGAGGAATGAAGGTTGAAGATCCCCATCTTGTCCAATAAAGCCCGAAAGTGATCCCCTGCCAAAGGCTTGGTGAAGATATCTGCAATTTGGCTCCGAGAGTTTACGTGCATAGGTTTCAGAAAACCCGATTTGAGATGTTCTCGGACAAAATGGCAGTCAATTTCTATGTGCTTAGTTCTCTCATGGTAAACAGGGTTATTTGCAATGTGAATGGCTGACTTGCTGTCACAGAATAGAGTAACAGGTTCTGAGAAATGAATCTTGAGTTCGCGAAGCAAACCTGAAACCCAAACGAGCTCTGATGTAGCCTGTGCCATTGCCCTGTATTCCGACTCCGCACTACTACGCGAGACTGTTTTCTGCTTCTTAGATTTCCAGGTTATCAGTGAATTACCCAAAAAAGTACAGAAACCTGTAATGGAACGTCGTGTGTCAGCGCAAGCAGCCCAGTCCGCATCTGTAAAACCACTCAGTCGAATCTTGTTGTCTGATCGATACAAAAGGCCCTGAGCAGGGGCGAGCTTAATATAACGAAGGAGTCTGAAGGCAGCATTCAGATGATCAGTCCTAGGATCAGACATGAATTGACTGAGTTTCTGAACCGTATAGGAAATATCAGGGCGAGTAACGGATAAATAAATGAGTTTGCCAATGAGTTTCCGATATAATGTCGGATTGGGTAAGGGTTCCCCTGAGGCAGCTTGAAGCTTCTCTTTAGTATCCATTGGAGACGTACGTGGTTTACATCCCAACATACCAAACTCCTCAAGTAACTCCAGAGCATATTTGCGTTGACAAATGTGAATTCCCTTGGCAGACCGAGCAATTTCCAAACCCAGAAAATAACGAAGGGAACCCAGGTCCTTTAGTAAAAATTGCGAACAGAGATACGTCTTGACCTCTGTAATCATGGCATCATTATTCCCAGCAATCAATAAATCATCCACATAGACAAGAACCGCCACAAACCCAGATCCATGATGTCGAAAGAAGAGGGAATTATCAGCCTGCGACTGAGAAAATCCACCCGAAATCAGGACTTGAGACAGTTTAATATTCCACTGCCTAGAGGCTTGTTTAAGCCCGTAAATCGATTTTCTTAAACGACAAACAGAGTTATCTGCAACTCTCTCCCCCTTGATGTCAGAATATCCTGGTGGTAACTTCATATAGAGTCCTCAAACAAATCTCCATTTAAGAAAGCATTTGATACATCCATCTGGTGTAAAGACCAGTTGTAGCCAGCAGCAAGAGCAAGTATAATCCGGACTGTAGATAACTTCGCCACAGGACTAAACGTGTCTAGATAGTCGATGCCTTCCTGCTGCGAATAACCTTTCGCTACCAGACGCGCCTTGTGCTTATCAATGCTGCCATCAGCATTGTATTTGACCTTGTATACCCATTTGCATCCAATGGGGACCTTGCCAGAAGGAAGAGGAACAATATCCCAGGTATTTGTCCGAATCAGAGCATTTAGCTCAAGTTGCATAGCAGTTCGCCATTCATCAAATGTTGCAGCCTGTTTATAGGATTTAGGTTCGGTTTGAGAGAGAATGGAGAGAGAAAAATGTTTCAGAGGGTAGTTAAGTTTGGAGTATGAGAGATATGAAGAAATGGGATAAGAAAAGGAGGATGGGGTTGAGGGTGGGGTATCGTGAATAAGGTGGTAACAATGATATTCTGTCAAATAACTTGGAGCTTTGGAAACACGCTGTGATTTCTGAATATTTCCTGAAACGGGTAAAGAAGGATCCATTGAAGAAGAATGCACAGGAGAAGACTCAGTAGAATCTGAGACCAGGTCATGTGCAGGGGAAGAAGAGGAAGGTAGAGAAACAGGAGAAGAAGAGGGAGGAGTCGAGTCATAATAATGATGATGGACAGGCGTTGCTGGGAAGAAATCCAAAGAAGCTTGAGTTACAGGTTTGTCCAAAAAAGGAAAGACCAACTCCTGAAAAATGACATTCCGAGAAACTGAAACAACATTGGTATCAAGGTTAAGAACTTTGTAACCTTTGATATGAGGAGGATACCCAATGAAGACATGAGGGGTTGCTCTGGGGGAAAATTTATGACGAGTTTTATCAGTGTTAGAGACGTAGCAGAGGCAGCCGAAGGCTCTGAGATAGGAATAATCAGGTTTAGTGGCTGTCAAGACCTCAAAAGGAGACTTATTATGCAGAATTGGTGTAGGAATACGATTTATTAAGTAAACCGCAGTCTGTACACAATCTGTCCAATAAGCCAAAGGTAGATTCGACTGAAACAAAAGGGACCGAGCTACATTAAGGATGTGTTGGTGTTTTCTCTCAACAATGGAGTTTTGCTGAGGTGTGTAGGGACAAGATCTATAATGAATTAGACCAAGTTTGGAAACGAGAGAAGAAAAAGAGAGTTCATTGGCATTATCTGATCTGAAAGATTTCACAGATTTGCCATATTGTTTAGAGACATGGGTAATAAAAGCTGGAAAAAGTGAAAGGACATCATTCTTATTCCTTAGTAGATAGATCCAAGTAACTCGAGTACAGTCATCTACTATAGTGAAAAAGTAACGAAATCCATCTACAGAGCAAACGTGAAAGGGGCCCCAAATGTCAATGTGAACCAGAGAAAATGGTTCCTGAGAAAGTTTCCCTGAAACCGGAAAGGGTTGTTTCCTCTGTTTCGCCATTGGACATATGGAACAGTGTGGAGCGGAGACTGACGCAGGAATGAATTGAAGCTGAGATGAGGAACCAAGAGCATGAACACGAAAGGAAGAGGGATGACCCAGACGAGTGTGCCATAGATCAATTGAGGCAGAAGCAGACAGCGCAGTACAGAGAGCAGTGGGAAGGTCTGAAGAAGAAGGAAAGGAAGAAAGCCCCTGTAGCTCGAGAAAGTATAGGTTGTGATGCTGCCTACCCCTCCCAATCATCAAGGCCCGAATAGGGTCCTGAATAACACAGGAATGACGAGAAAAGGAAACGGTAAAACATGTGTTTCGTGTGAGAGCACTGATACTCAGAAGATTGAAATGAAAGGATGGTACAAATAAAACAGAGGAAAGCATCAGTGTAGGAGAAAGAATTACCGTGCCAGATTGAGTAACTGAGAGAGTGGATCCATTTGGTAATGTGATGAGAGTAGAGGGAATATGACATATTTTAGAAAATAAACGGATATCACAGCATATATGGCTACTAGCTCCCGTGTCAAGAATCCAGGCAGTGTTTACATGACGTAAAGGTAATGAAAAGGAGGATAGAACAAGATGAGAAGAAAAAGGGTTACCTGATGCGATGTGGGAGGATGAGGCTGAAACATTCGAATCTGGTGCAGAACTGCTTAACACTTTGAGCTGAGTCTGAAACTGATCAAAAAGCGCCTAAGCTTGTTCTAGAGTAGACTGAGCAGACTTATCAGCGGGAATCAACTGAGACGAGGCCGAAATATCAGAATCAGAACCCACCATATTAACTGTATTCTGGGTATTTTCAGGATAAGCAAAACGAGGTCGAGGTAGAATGTCTGGTTTGTTCGAAAGAGGAGGGCGAGTAGAAGGAGGATACCCGTGAATCTTATAACAACGGGAAACAGTATGACCTTGAATGCCACAGTGTGTGCAAAAGGGTCTGGGTTTAGGAGAAAAAGAGCGAGATTTAGCAGAAGCTTGAAAAGCGACAGAGTCAGGAATAGAGGGTAAAGCAATACGTTGGTGTTCTTCCTGGGCAACCATCCCATAAACCTTACGAATAGACGGTAGTGGATCAATCATTAAAATCTGACGCCGGGCAGGATGAAAGAACTCAGTGAGTTTCATCAGAAATCTGACAACATTCTTTTTGTCACAGTAATCCATCAATCTCGCCTTCGAGTCACATGTACAATGTCCACAGATGCAAACAGGTATCGGATCATGCATTTTTAATTCTTCCCAGAGAGAATTTAGCTTTGTAAAAAACGTATTCAAGTCAAGAGAACCTTGTTGCAGGGATTCAATCTGTTGCTCAATGTGGAAGATTTTAGAGGCATTCTTCTGCTTAAACTGGGTCTCAAGAGTTGTCCATTTTAGGTGAGCATTCTCAATGTACATGATCATAGTTTTGACATCGGTAGAAACAGAGTTGTTAATCCATGTACCAACAATAGCATTGCAGCGGATCCAAGCACCATAATCAGTATGGATTTCAGCAGGTTGAGGGATCGTACCATAGATGAAGCCGAACTTGTTCTTGGCAGTGAGGATCTGAACCATCGAGGTAGCCCAGAAATTATAGTTCGATTCATCAACAAGCTTATCAGTGACGAGAGATATGCTGGAGGAATCAGCAGCATGGAGATATAGGGGATTGGCATAGGGATCAAGAGAATGCTGAGGGGAAGAAGGATCAGGAGGAAGAGGAATGGGTGTCTCAGAAGTGGAAGAATCGGACGCCATGAAAAGATGAAAGAGTAGAAGAAAAGAAGAAAAATTTATGTCTCTGATACCATAACAACTTGTATGAACAAGGAGAGAATATTGCGAAAAACAGAGAGAATGTTTTTCTGAAAAGATTTATTCAATTATTCCCTTCACCCTTTACACGTATTTATACAGCTCTAACAGCAATAACAAATCAATAACAAACCTAAAAATACAAAAGACGTGTGAATCCTAATCAGCAATTTACAGAAAATAAACCAGCTATATACAGAGAGTAAACCAAACCGAAAATTGCATCTGGTATGATCAGAAGCCAAAGCCTCTCGATCAAACAGAGTATATAATTGAGAGACGTTGTCTGATAAAAACAGTTACAAAAACATTATAGTTACCATATTCATGCACGCTATAATTGCCAACCCCGCATCGTAACAACAACTACTAATTTTCTATATATGGTTGTGCGAATGTTGTTTTTAAAACCGTTAGGGGTTACACGATAGTTCTAAATATTTTTGGGGTCTCTTGAATAATATCAATAAAATTAAGGGGGAAACAATAAAAACATTATAGTTACCATCATCATAACAACTACTATTTTTCTCTATGTGGTGCGATAAAATGTTTGGGGTCTTACGCTGTATTTCTAAATATTTGTGGGGTCTATTGAATAATATCAATAAAATTAAGGAGGAAACAATAAATATCGAGATCCCAGAGACCTAAAATCGATTACTGGTTTTGCAGCCACGCTCCTTTCGCTCTCTAGAGACGCCGCTCAAGACACGCCTTCTCTCTCCTTCGTCGCGTTTGCCTCCACGGTAAGGCCTTATCCATTGATCCTCCATCCTCAATCGAAGAACTTTGTCATACTTTACCGATCGAATCCGCCTTTCTACCTCTGGGTAGCATAGTCGCGTTCTGTTTCATGGTATCTTATGTTATCGTCTCGTCTTCGATTTCTAGGGTTTCGCGATTCAGATCAGAGCTCCGCTGGTATTTAAGCGAGTGGAAATTTTAGTTCTTTCCTGCTAATTTAGCTACGTGTTTTGCTCCTTTAGTCAAGATCAATAGCTCGATATCTCTAACTTGTGGTCTCTAGTCTGTTTCGTCTATGATTCTGATTGGAGTTTGATTGTAACCTGGTCGGAAGATTTTGGGCTTGAAGCGGATTTGGGGGTGCGCTGAAATAGGGTTTTGAGTTTGGCCCTTTTTCACTGACGGTGTCTTTATGGCGGCTGGGAGACATGTGGGATATCCTGAACATGAACTAAGGGACCGAGAATCGGATTCAAGATTTCCAATGCGGCAAAGTGCTTCCTCAAATCAGAATTATGACCAGAGTGGGAGGCGCGATCGTGGTAATGAATGGGGACGGGTTGGTATGGTAAGGCATGGGGATAGGGATAGAAGTAGGATTAGGGCTAGGGTTGGACAGAGGGATATCAAGGAGAAAGAAATGGTGGAAATTGGGTCTCGGTCATCTTCAAAGAGCAATTCTGGTAGTAGTGATTGTGCTGGTGATTGTGGCCCCAAGCGCTGTGGGGTTTCAGCTAGGTCTGTCGACAAGGAACCAGGTGAGCTCTCCAGTGAGAGTGGGTCTGACGATGTAATTGAGTATGAATCACAAGTTAAAGATAATGGAGTTGCAAAGATTGTAGAGAATGGAGCTAGCAGCCCTGTAGAAAAGAAGAGAAAGTTTTCACCCATAGTGTGGGACAGAGATGACCAGGAAAGAAGTTACTTGAGTAGAAGCAAAAAATCCCCTGCAGTCTCCTCTCTCCCTCCTCCACCGCCACTCACTAAGAAGTCCACCTTGTCACCTAGTGTCATCCATGATGGTGATTCTCATTTGTCTCCCATAAATAATAACAAATCTCAACAAGATTCTTCACAAGTTGAGATTCCTCCTGCATCACAGCCTGCTTCATCATCTCCGGCAGAGTTTTCTTCTTTGTCTACGATGGAGCAAGTATCAAATGCTGGACAGGGAACCAGACAAGAAGTTGCAGGACAACTTGAGGATGAGGAAAATGTACCAACAAGGCACATCTCATCCTCAAGATGGGCAGCTAACAACAGTTCTCCAATTGATGAAGGTGAAATAGTGGAAAAAGTGGAAGTGAGTAAAAGGAGGAGGAAACCACCTCCCACAGAATCATTCCATGGGAGATTGCATAATAAGTCTCTAACACCCGAGGTAGGGGAGTTCGTGAGGGAAGGCTATAGGGCAAAATCATCAGAATCTGATGAAAGGGGGCTCCATTCTTTGCCAGGAAGCAGGGGTGATTTTATTGAGGAGGATGCTAGTAAGGGTGATCATATGGAAATCGATGAGGAACACGGAAAGGGGAACACTAGTGGTAGCCAGACTCAGACAGATTCTGATGATGACTATGTTCAGCCTGATACACCAGAACCTGCAGATATTCCACAGAGAAGTGTAAACATGCTCCAGGGTTGTAGAAGCGTTGATGAGTTCGAGAGATTAAATAAGATAGATGAAGGTACCTATGGCGTTGTTTATAGAGCAAGGGATAAGAAAACAGGGGAAATTGTGGCCTTGAAGAAGGTGAAGATGGAAAAAGAGAGAGAAGGTTTTCCATTGACTTCTCTTAGGGAAATCAACATTCTTCTTTCTTTTCATCACCCATCGATTGTTGATGTTAAAGAGGTTGTTGTAGGTAGTAGTCTTGATAGCATTTTTATGGTGATGGAATACATGGAACATGATCTTAAAGGATTGATGGAATCGATGAAACAACCTTTCAGTCAAAGCGAAGTAAAATGTTTGATGCTCCAGCTTCTGGAGGGTGTCAAGCATCTTCATGACAACTGGGTGCTTCATCGAGATCTAAAAACATCCAATCTGCTTTTAAATAACCAGGGTGAGTTGAAGATTTGTGATTTTGGTTTAGCTCGGCAGTATGGTAGCCCGCTGAAGCCATATACTCATCTGGTCGTTACTCTTTGGTACAGGTAACCTGCTTTTTCTACCTTATTTTTAAGGTTATAAAAGAATTTGTTGTTTCGATATTTCTGATTATTTTTAACTCTTATAGTGCACTTTTTACTCATATTGGGTATTGTCAATATAAATTCAGAGTAGTTCTTTTGGTACAACTATACAACGAGGCTGGCATAGGATAATATCTGATTGTCTTCTCTGTGTTCTTGAAATTCAGTATTTAGGCTGACATATGATGTGATATTTTCTCTCCTATTTTAATCTTTTCGCCGTATCATCAATTACCATGTTTCTACCAGTTATAGCCTTTGGGCATCTTAACCCTTTGCAGTATGCTAGGACATTGTTTTTCATGGGTCATTGAGAACCATGTGCATTCAGCAAATTCATGATTTCAAATTTTAGATTTGTTGTTTTCCTTTTCATGACTGCTCCTCCTTGATCTTTTAACAAAAATTACTTCCTTCCAGAACAAACACAATGACTCTGCATTTGATTTTCCAGAGCACCTGAACTTCTCTTGGGAGTGAAACAATACTCAACAGCCATTGACATGTGGTCACTGGGTTGTATCATGGCGGAACTGTTATCTAAGGCGCCATTGTTCAATGGGAAAACTGAGTTGGATCAACTTGACAAGGTAAATGATCTGTGAGATTGGGTTTTGCGATTTGGATTTGTCTCGCATCCTGGGTGTACAACTTATAATGTTGCTTTACTTTTTTTTTTAATTATAGATTTTCAGAATCCTTGGGACACCCAATGAAACAATTTGGCCTGGCTTCTCTAAGCTTCCTGGAGTCAAGGTCAACTTTGTCAAACATCAGTAAGAATTCCCTATTCTTGTCGAATTCGGTGGTTGTACAAATATAAACGTAGTATTAAGTTGCTCTTATTCTTAAAATTTTTCCCAGGCTTTCCAGCTTTGGGTGATCTGGTCTGGCTTTCTGGATCTTTGGTGATATTTTCGGTTTTCTTGATAGCGGGCATTTCTTTCTTTTGACCACTGACCTGTTCTTTTCAGGTATAACCTATTACGTAAGAAATTTCCTGCCACATCGTTTACTGGTGCCCCTGTTCTGTCTGATGCTGGATTTGACCTGCTG
>NW_010963496.1:187042-202275 GCF_000463585.1 Tarenaya hassleriana | reverse complement strand
TGCTGAACAAGCTTCTTACTTATGATCCTGAGAAGGTAATAGATTATGCATCTGCATTTAGGTGTATCCATTTTGGACCTGGATGTTATGTTGACTTTGGGGTGTGCGAGATACATTTTACAGAGAATAACCGCAGAGGCTGCACTTAAGCATGAATGGTTCCGTGAAGTCCCTCTGCCGAAATCCAAGGATTTCATGCCTACTTTCCCTGCCCAACATGCTCAAGACAGGTGTAGAGATATTCATAAGAGTTAATGTTTACTGGTTTACTTTCATATGTTTCTTGTTCTTTTTGTCTAATATTTTTCCTGTGTTAAAGGCGAATGAGGAGGATGTTGAAGAGCCCTGATCCATTGGAAGAGCAGCGAAGAAAGGAATTGACGCAAGCTGAACTAGGGTCTGGTGGTTTATTCGGTTAAAGCCTGGTTCCTGACTGAAAATAGCTGCTGGTGATCTAGATCCGTACTCTCCAAGACCTTTAGATTACCACCTCTGAGGCAAAGGTTGCTCATTAAGTGGAGGTTGGGAACACTTGTATGTCAAGACTACCACCATTCATGCCTTTTTTTCTTTTTCCCTCAGGGATTCTTGGTGATTTGGAAGAGTATTTTCCTCCCATTTTCCACTAGATTCCTTGCAGGTTAAATGTGTTTCCAAGCTAGGGTGATCAGTTAGAGGTGCAGCTGCTCCTGTGACAATGCTTACCCTGCAAGGTGTGACATGACAGCCTCATCTGAAAAAAACTCATTTCTGCTGAAACTTGTGTATGTAGCTTATAATGTTATTGAATATAACTACATTGGATTTTGTTACGAGTGATAGAAACTACTCTTTTCCCCAATGCACATCTTTATCCACCGTGTTTTAATGTCGACATTGTGTTTGCAAGAAATACTGGTGTGAAGTGGAGGTGACATTCTTAGCTTGTCATTGAAGAAGAAATTGACAATTGCCCGTTGAATCTCAGAAGGTAATTTATAGTTTTGATGTTTGAAGGGGTGATAACTTGATTAAATTTGGCTGACATTTCTCTGGAAATAGTTTATCTTAGTTCTGTTGCCTCAGTAACCTTTTCAAAAGGCATTAGGATTTGAGCTACTTCTAGGGAAATTAATGTTCTCTTGATTTGTTTTTCTGTCATTCAAGTCTTTTGAGAGTTCACGAATCACGGCAGCAGTTGAAGGGAAATGCAGTTGCAATCTGCATAGTAATTTTCGGGTCTTTGCATGACTGTTTACCAAATATACGCATGGTTAACTCTATTGACATTTTACGTTTTTTCCCTTCAATTCAATTGTTTTCACGTCTTCATGTAGACTTTTGTTCTAATAAGCCCTAAGGTGTTAGGGAGTGAAAGTAAATAGACATGGTCTGGTTTTAACCTTGAAAGAAATATATGTTTGGTGATGTGGAGATTGCTTTGTTTTGCATTGTCTAAGTTGCTACTCACCTCTTCATGGACCCTCCTTGTAAGGGGGAGATTATATATATATATATATTTCACTGTGATTTTAGAAGATTCGAGCTTTGAACTTTGCTCCAGAGACCTTTCATGACATTGCGAATGTCGATGCAGTCTAAAGAAGCAAGCAGTTTCAGGGGGGGTCACCCACCACCTGCACATACAGTGGATTTTATAGAACCTCTGATTAGTGTACCCCTTCTGCCTTCTGGCTACTAGAGGTCAGGTACCCATACAAACCTTTTGCCTGCTTCATGAGATTAACGGGTTAGTATTGATGTCCTCATCCGTTGTCTCTCGAGCTTTTCCTCTTTAAATTGACTAGCATAGCATCCGGATTCTGGTTATTGGTATACTCTCTGAAATTGTAGATATAATCAATCAGTGTGTATTAGGACTTCCATTTCATCAGCCTATAATAGCTTTCTCGAGATGAACCCATTTAGGATTTGTGCTAGTTTTCATGTCTCTCTAGCTAACCTAAATCAGATCATCATGCATCTATTGTATTCATGTTTATATATATGTTTTTTTTTCTTTTCACTTTCAATCTTTTGGGAGCGATCTGTGTGGTGGGACTTGTGGGCATATCTCTAAGGCTGTCTTTGGTTCTCAGGGATTTCCGACCTTAAGGAGATGAATAGATGTTTTAAAATACGCAACTGATGAAAAAGAAGAAGGTTGATTTCAGTTTTTAATAGATTACAGTATCGGGTGTTTGCACCATATTCTTTCCTGAAGCCATGGAAGACACAGCAAGCAAAACTTGTCGATTCTGTGACATGGGTTGAAGTAAAAGAGATGCGAGATATTCTGATGTATACGGTCAATGAAGAAGAATATTGTGTTTATGAGATGCCAATTCGCTTCCGGAATAGGCGAATCCGCCCGCTCGAGGAAGGCCTCATCTGTGAACAGTCTGACGCCATTGCTGGAGCTCTGTGAGAAGAAATTCTCGTGGCTGCATGCAACCCATATGATTGTTTCGAACCGACTAATGGTGCTCAGATAAGTCCACGGCAAGGTCAAAGACGAGAGAATAGCAGCAGAGAGCCACCATGGCTCGTGAGGTACATACAGAATCCGTATGGTCTCTCGAGCAGCTTTCAAAGCAAAGCATGGCAGCGACCAAATCGCAAGCAATCTCACAGAAACCTGCAATATGAAAAAAGATAAACCACCTTTTGGATACAACAAGAAAGAAGAACCGGCAGAAATGTTTCGAAACCAAGAATCGATCATCCTACAAATCAGGAAGTGAGTTTACAAAACAACATCACGTTACGCCACTGAATCGCACAGAAGGCAGCATTCATGAATCATCTAAAGAGGATTTTGATCGGATTTGAAACCCAGAAAAAGTCAAACCGCAGACCGTAATCTGTTTGATGTATCGATCTTTGAGTCGTCCACTGAGTTGAGTTGATCCACGAATAGAAACTTTCCTCACCCCATGCTTCCCCAGATTATGCGAGACGCAAATAAGAGAAACACCGGGCAAACACGCCTGCGAAACGACGATATCGAGCTCGAAATTCTTGTACTCGTACTTCTCACATCCCGGGCAATGGCTCTGCTCCAAAACCGTCACCGGAAGTGCTACGCCGATCGGACGAAAGCCGTCCACGACAAGACCAAACCGAGAACCGACGATTCTTTGAACCCTAGGAACGTCAGAAACATCTTGAGCCTCTGCGTCGTCCGATTGACGTCATCGTCTTCGGTGTCCACACTCTCTCCGCCGCCATTGCTCCACCGATTGACCCACGAGAAGTTAACTCGAATCGAGCAAAGGCGTCTCGGCGGGAGGCGATTCGCTCCCTTTCAGCGGGAGAATCCGTCATTGGAGGTTTAATCGAAGACGTTTCGAGGAAATCTTTTTCAGGTTAATACGAATACGAATACGATAATAATGGTGAAAATCGGAGCTCGGCGGTTTTGATCTTAAAAGCTGGAAAAAAAACATTAAATGATATTTGGTAATTACGCATTGGTAAGATCGACGGTTGAGAATTCATTAAAAATTCTAAATAAAAACATGAATCGGTTAAAATCTTATCAATAAATACATTTCTTCTTGCAAAAAATACATTAATTTACAATTTTTTTCAAATTTCTACACGTAATTAGATAACATTTTTCGATAAACGATGCTGATTTGGTTGATCGAATTTTCCACATTAGTGTCATATAGCAAAAATTTTCCATATCATTAATAAAATAAAATAAAAATGAATATAATATTAAAATTAAAATTAAAAACTTAAAACATAGGCATACATATACAGATTTACATATATATATTTCAATATATATATATATACATTTTAATATTATATATATATACACATATATAAATACATATAAATTTTTAATTTTAAATCTTTAATTTTTACTTTAAAATTTTAAATTTTAAATTTTTATTTATTTTAATTTTATTTTAATTTTATTTTAATTTTAATATTATTAATACCATGAAAAAATTTCGTCATGTGATGGTAACATGGAAAAATTCGACAAGTCATGTCAATACCCTTCGCGGCAAATCGTTATCCACTATCCAGTCCCAATTAACTTCATTAGATTTGTTATAAAAATTTTGGAGAAAATTGCAAATTGATATATTTTGTATGAGATAAAAAAAATTCATATATTTATTTGTGAAGTCGGTATCGAGTTCTCATGGCCGTTCTGACGCTCGTTCGTGCAAGAAGAAGAAACGACACCGGAGTTTTAACGAGTTCGGTTACCGAGCGGAGCTCGGGCCTACATCTCGGCCGGAACGGCGCCGGCGAATCCACTAGAAGAACAGTACAGCAGCGGAAAAACAGAAGCTCGGCGGATCTCCACAATCCGGAGCCTCACCGAGAAGAATCGAGAACCAGGAGAAAGAAACAACCAAGATCTTACCACGATCTTACCGATCTACACCTCGAGCAGCCTCGGCGAACTACCGAAAGTCCTCCGCCATGCACTCGCCGCAATCGCCTCTCTCTCTCCTCTGTGTCTCTCTTTTTCTCCGATGAAGATCGAATGAAGACGAAGCCTTAGGGTTTCATTAACCCTTGCTAACAAAACGCCGCGTATCGTGAAGCATTCACCTCTCCTTCACGAGGAGGGTTTCACTTTGTTCACCAACATGGGTCGTAAGGCCTAACATTATTGATAAGATTTGAATAAATTATTAAATTTAAAAAAAAATTTCCTTAATTATAACATTTAATTATTAATCCTATAAATTCCATATTTATTTACCTAATCATACCATCCCAAATACTTATTTCTTTTCAACCAATTTCAACTTATCTTTTGGTTAAATTTTCTTGACATGGAAAACAAATCTAGAATTCTCTTTTCTTTGATACTATTCACAACTTTATGTATCATTGATTTGGTAAGGCCAAGTTTAGCCGAATTGCAGCAACCGCAACAACTTCCAAATCTTTCCGAAATCTTGCCTATTGATATCACAAAATGTATCGTTAACGGTCCAATGTGTTACACGTAGGGGTGGGTGTTTCGCAATGATTCGATTTGGTTCTTTTGGATTTATAAATCAGTTATTATATCATATTCGATTCAATTTGATTTTAGTTTTTCTTAAAATAAAATAATTTTTCTTAAAAATTTTGGTTTTTTTGGATTTTTTTTTTAAATTTAATTCGTTTCTGTTTTATTACCGATCAGAGAATTCTGTATAGTTCGGATCGGAAAAAATATCGTATTTTTCGGTTCGCTACGATTTGTTTGCCATGTTTCTTAAAATTCATTTTTTCTTCAATTTCTAAAAAACGGTTAGCTCTGGAAATATTGCGGCTTCTCCTAGAAATAAGTGAAGTGATGATAAGTTGCACTATGATGTAGCCTAGTTGTTACCTTTTATTTTTTTCTAATGTGTTTTGATGATTTTAGATTATTATTTGCAATTTAATAAAACTAAAGATATCTTCGAAATTTTTTGGGTTTAACAAATTTTTTTATCAACCATTCCAAGAATTTTTTTTTTGATAATCTGTAAATTTACCAAACCTTCGATCCAAATACATCTTTCATAAAATTGGAAAAGTCCAGATGAATACTATCTCCAAATGAAAACTCGAACGTGAGTTAAAAATAAATTTTGTCATTATAGAGGGTATTTTTGTATTTGTGTATAATTGTGATTAGGTCAAACCTCTTGTATAAATACCACAACATTGAGAATAATAATTAAGCCACTTTTACAAACTGTTATATGGTATCAGAGCTTGTGAAACCCTAAGTTTTTTTTTCGGCTGGATACTACTTCGTCTCTCGTCAACCATGGCTTCTGATGATGCATCTGCTTCTCGCACTTCTGAAACCGTCGCCACGTTCGACCCGGCAACACCGCAAAAGTCATTGATCTTTGTCAACATGTCTAATATCACCAAGCTATCACACTCCAACTATATTACGTGGAGTATTCAAGTGCGATCTCTCCTTGAGGCTCATAATTTAATTTGTTTCATTGATGATACTCTCACCGTGCCTTCTGCCACCGTTATTGCTGATGGAATCAGCGTTGATAATCCTGCTTTTGCACCTTGGAAACAGCAAGATCGTATGTTATTCAGCACACTTCTCGGCACCATTGTCGTCGAACTTCAGCCCCTCATTGTCCGATCAGCCTCTGTGCGTCAGGCTTGGAAAACACTCGCCGATATTTACGGCAAAGAACTGTCGACGCGTGAAAGGATCTCAATCTGTCAATGAGTATTTTCGATTTGTTACCATGAAGTCAGATGAGTTAGCTTTACTTGGAAAACCGATGGATCACGAAGATGTACTCGAAGCGATCCTTGATGGTTTGCCGGAAGAGTTCAAACCTGTAATTGATGTTGTTCAGGCTCGGGATACTGCTATTTCCATCAGTGAATTGCATGAAAAGTTGTTGAATCATGAAGCCAAGCTTCACATCTCGGCTTCGGTTCCTTCTGCAGCCTTTCCCGTTTCGGCTCACGCTGTTGATACTCGGACACAACAGCAGCATCGATTCGGCCCTCGCCCTCCGTATCGCTCTGCACCGCGACCGATGTCTCGCCAGGATCATCGCTTTACTCCTCGGGGTTCTGCTCAGCACTCGCGCCCGCGAGGTTACCAAGGACGATGCCAAGCATGTGGCACCGTCGGACACAGTGCTAGTCGTTGTTACCAATTCAACCTTGTTGCCGCTTCGGGAAGTTCTCCTGGCTCCGCCTCATGGTCTCCTTCTCCAAGGTCGTGGCAGCCGAGAGCCCACGCTGCTGTTCATTCTTCGTATGAACCCGATCAGTGGCTTCTCGACAGTGGTGCTTCGCATCACATTACTACGGATCTTCACAATCTTGCCATTCACAATCCTTATTCCGGTGGTGAGGATGTCGTCGTTGGTGATGGCTCGAGTCATCCGATCACTCACACTGGTTCTATCTCTATCCCCACCTCGTCTCGCTCGGTTCATCTTGACGATGTTTTATGTGTTCCGGGCTTGTGCAAAAATCTGGTTTCGGTGAACAAGCTATGCTCTACTAATGATGTTTCTGTGGTATTTTCGTCTTCTGGATTTCAGGTGAAGGATCGCATCACGGGGGCGCCAATCCTACGAGGTCGAAGTAAGGATGGAGTGTATGAGTGGCCGTTATCTGGTTCTCTAGTTGAGTCTCCTCAGGCTTTGTCGTGTTCTCAGTCCACTTTGTCCGAGTGGCATCTTCGTCTAGGTCATCCTGCGTTATCTATTTTAAAAAGTGTCGTGTCTAAGTTCAAGTTACCTTTGTCTCGGGATTCTTCTATTTTTCCTTATCATTCTTGCAATATTAATAAAAGTCATAAGCTTTCCTTTTCTTCCTCGACTCTCACTTCTTTTAAACCGCTTGAGATTGTCTTTTCTGATGTATGGATGTCGCCTATCTCTTCGATTGATGGTTTCAAATATTACGTTCTTTTTGTCGACCACTTTACTCGGTATTCTTGGCTTTATCCCTTGAAACGCAAATCTGATGTTCGAGCCACTTTTGAACGCTTTAAGCCATTAGTCGAGAACAAATTCAATTCGAAAATTGTTACTCTATATAGTGACAATGGTGGTGAGTTTCTCGCTTTATCTTCCTTTCTTGCCTCTCATGGCATCTCTCATCTTACTACTCCTCCGCATACTCCTGAGCACAATGGTATATCTGAGCGTCGTCATCGACATATTGTTGAAATTGGATTATCTCTTCTCACGCACGCGTCTATTCCTACTTCCTATTGGTCTTTTGCCTTTTCGACCGCGGTGTATCTCATTAATCAAATGCCAACACTGGTTCTTGATATGTCTAGTCCGTATGAGCGTCTTTTCTTATCCTCTCCTAATTACTCTAAACTTCGTGTCTTTGGTTGTTTGTGTTATCCTTGGCTTCGTCCGTATTCCTCACATAAGCTTGATCCCAGATCTAAGGCTTTGTCTTTCTCGGTTATTCTCCCACTCAGAGTGCATATTTTTGTCTTGATCTAGTTTCTTCTCGTGTATTTGTGTCACGTCATGTTCAATTCCATGAAACTGTTTTTCCGTTTTCTGGTCTCACGAGTCAGTCCTCTCCTTCGTCTGTTGAACCTGTCTCCTCGTCTCCAGTGGCTCCCTTTGGTCGGCATGTCACTGCGTTTCAGCAGCCACTCGTCGCTTCATCCCCAGTTCAGTCCCCGGGCTCCGGTTCTTCACCGCCCGACTCATTAGGCTTATGCGATAGTCCAGCATTGCTGCTGCCAGCGGATGGGTCTGCTCGTGATTTAGACTCTTGTCCGACCCCTGCTGATTCTGTTTCTGCAGATCTCATTGCTCCGGAATCTGTAGATGTTGATGCGTCTGTTGATTGTGTACCGAGAAATACTCACCCGATGCAGACGAGGTCCAAAAATAATATTCTCATGCCTAATCCGAGGTACACTCTTATGGCCTCTGTTGCAGATACGTCGGACATTGAACCTTCATCCGTCACTCAAGCCATTAAGGATCCGAATTGGCGCGCTGCTATGACGGAGGAGTTTCAAGCTCTCTGTCGGAACAACACTTGGGATCTTGTTCCGAGCTCTGACGCGTCTAACGTTGTGGGTTGCCGTTGGGTTTTTCGTATCAAGCGTAAACCGGATGGCTCGGTTGATCGATACAAGGCTCGCTTGGTTGCTAAAGGCTTTCATCAACGCCCAGGCGTTGACTATCATGAGACGTTTAGCCCGGTTGTGAAACCCACAACTATTCGTGTTGTTCTTAGTCTTGCTGTATCTCGTGGGTGGACTTTGCGTCAGCTTGACGTGAACAACGCCTTCTTGCAAGGTAATCTCAGTGAAGAAGTGTACATGTCTCAACCTCCGGGTTTCATCGATCATGCTTCACCACAGTTGGTCTGCAAACTTCGGAAGGCAATTTATGGTCTCAAACAGGCGCCTCGTGCCTGGTATTCGGAGCTTCGTCATTTTCTTCTCCAGAGTGGGTTTCAGAATTCTGTCGCGGATGCTTCATTATTTATCCTTCACATGGGCCCGGTTCAGTTGTTTGTACTCGTCTATGTAGACGATCTCATTATCACGGGGAGTTGCTCAACGCATTTGGAAAAGTTTATCTCAGATCTTGCTGCTCGATTTTTTCTGAAGGACCTTGGTATGCTTTCTTATTTTCTCGGTGTTGAAGCCTCTCGCTCGGACACAGGTATCCTTCTCACTCAACGCAAATACATTGGTGATATTCTTTCTCGTGCTCGTATGTCGGAAGCCAAACCTGTTGCAACTCCGATGGCTGCGTCCTCTCGACTCACGGTGGTATCTGGATCAGCTCTTTCTGAACCGACAGAGTATCGGGCGATTGTTGGTAGTCTACAGTATCTTTCCTTGACACGTCCAGATATTAGCTTTGCTGTCAATAAGCTCTCCCAGTTCATGCACTCTCCGACCGATGAACATTGGTAGGCTGTCAAGCGGCTTTTACGGTATCTTGTGGGTACTCGTGATCATGGTATCTTTCTCTCGGCGTCCAACTCACCGGTCCTGCATGCGTTCTCTGATGCTGATTGGACTGGTGACAAATTCGATTTCAAATCCACTGGCGCATACATTGTGTATCTTGGCAGTCATCCGATATCGTGGTCCTCTAAGAAGCAAAAGGGTTTGTCTCGTTCTTCTACCGAGGCAGAGTATCGTTCCGTTGCCTCAACGGCGGCCGAGGTTTGCTGGGTCGGCTCCCTCTTGTCGGAGCTTGGTTGTCCTTCCCCATCCGCTCCAGTGATCTATTGCGACAATCTCGGTGCTACATATCTCAGTGCGAATCCTGTTTTTCACTCTCGTATGAAGCACATTGCCTTGGATTACTTATTTGTTCGTGGTCTTGTTGAGAGTGGCGATCTTCGGGTAGCTCATATCTCTGCAGCCGATCAACTGGCGGATGCGCTCACGAAACCGCTCCCAGGTCCTCCTTTTCTTCAGTTGCGAGTCAAGATTGGAGTCACCTCCGGTGCTCCATCTTGAGGGGGCGTATAGAGGGTATTTTTGTATTTGTGTATAATTGTGATTAGGTCAAACCTCTTGTATAAATACCACAACATTGAGAATAATAATTAAGCCACTTTTACAAACTGTTATAGTCATATCATTATTAATTAACTCACCCAATCTTGGATCCGTTCACATATAATTTATATATGAGAATATAATTCCAATATAGTTGTGATGAATAATTGTTCTTGAGATTCAATAATACAAATCAAACCGGAACTAAACCAGATTTATATTCTAATATGATTCAGCGAAGCCTAAATATTATTGTATATTGACATATTTATAAAGATAGGATACTGATTTCAATATATAGTTTTTCTTCGAAAAATAATATTATTAATTGTCACTGTACACTACAAAAAAACAGTTATATAGCGACGCAAAAATCCATCGCAAATATAAAGGAAATCTGTCGCAATTAAGAATTTGCGACGGAATGCGACGGACTTATTTCCGTCGCTATAACGCTGTCGCAAACGTATAACGGTCGTTAATCCGTCGCAAGGGTGCGACGGAAAAAATCTGCGTTTTGCGACGGAAAATGACGGATAATTCCATATACATACATTCATACACATACATTACACACATACAAATATACATACATATATATATACACATATTTTCATATACACAAACACACATACACATTCACACATATACACATATATACACATACATAAATACTCATACACATATACATTTCCCAAACACATACACATATACATTTCACAAACACATACACATACACATATACATTTCACAAACACATACACATACATATAAACACACACATATACACATATTCATATACACATACAATCACATATACATACACATACATATTCACATTCACATATATATACACATACACATACATAAACACACACACATACACATTCACACATACATACACATTCACTTACACACATATATAAACACACACATACACATTCACACATATATATACACATTCACTTACACACACATACACATACATAAACACACACAAATACATCAAATACACACATATATATATATAAATACATATATATTACTTTATGGGAGAAATTTGGCGATCTTTGGAGGATTTAGAAAAAAAATTTCGATTTTTATTTTTTTTTCCGAAAATTTTTTAAGCCTGATGAAGAAGATATATTGTGTTTTGCGACGGAATTTTCCGTCGTAATCCGTCACAAAATGAAATTAATTTACGCGCCCAAAATTCAAAAAATTTCGTCGAAAAATGAAACCAAACGACGGAATATTCTGTCGCAATCCGTCGCAATTTTTATTTTCCGTCGCAAATCATCTATTTCTTTGTTGTGATATAATTATCCGTCGCAAACCGTAGCAAATTGCGACGGATGTTGCGACTGTTTGCGACGGATAATTTTTTTCCACATTCTGTCGTAAAATCGTCACATTCCGTCGCAATTTTCTGTGCGACGAAAATTTCCGTCGCAAATTCCGTCGCTATATGCAGGTTTTTTTTGTAGTGGTATATACCTAGAAGTTTCCTCCGTCATTTCTTTGTTCAATTCCACGTATGCATGAAATGGCATTAACCATTATTAACACAAATAACTTTTACTCAAATTAATTTATTACTTGACTATAGAGATGTCAAAATGGGTCGGGTTATGCGGGTTAACCCGACCCAACCCGATTATTGACCTAAATGGTTTAGTAATTTTTTTAAATGGGTTAAGTGGGTTTTAACCCATTCAACCCTTGTTATTCAACCCATTAAAACCACTATATTATCAGCATTAACATTTATATTAACCCATTCAACCCACTATATTATTATATAATAACTAAAATTCTTATATATAGATATATAAATAGTAATATACGTTGTATATATATTTAAATATATATTATATATGTACGTATATATAAACATATATATGTATGCGAATTAAAAAATATAATATCGGATTGAAAAGTTTGCTATCGTTTTTGAATCGAACCGAAATATTTGGTATCGTTTTTGAACCGAACCGAAAAAATTGGCACCGTTTTCAAATCAAAACGAAAAAAATTGATATCGTTTTCGAATCGAACCGAAAAACTCGTTACCTTTTTCGAATCGAACCATACCAAAAAGTTTAGAAACCTGATATCCAAAAAATCGGTATCGTTTCCGAACAACCAAAAAAATCGATAACGTTTTTGAATTGAACCAAAAAATTTGTTACCATTTTCCAATTGAATAGTACCGAAAATTTCAAAAACCCGATATTCGAAAAATCGGTACCATTTTTTAACCGAATTGAAAAAATCGATATCGCTTTCGAATCGAACCGAATCGAAAAAATCGATATCATTTTTTAATCGAACCGAATCGAAAAAATCGATATCGTTTTCGAATCGAACCGAATCGAAAAAATCGATATCGTTTTCGAATCGAACCGAATCGAAAAAATCGATTTCGTTTTCGAATCGAAAAAATCGATTTTGTTTCTGAATCGAACAAAAAAATTTGTTACCATTTTTGAATCGAATAGTACCGAAAATTTCAAAACCCCGATATTCGAAAAATCAGCACCATTTTCGAACCGAATCGAAAAAATCGATATCGTTTTCGAATCGAACCGAATCGAAAAAATCGATATCGTTTTCGAATCGAACATAATCAAAAAATCGATTTCGTTTCTGAATCAAACCGAAATAATCGATATCGTTTCCGAATTGAAACGAAAAACTCATTGTCGTTTTTGAACCGAACGGTACCGAAAAAATTGATAATCCGATATCCGAAAAATCAGTATAATTTTCAAATAGAATCCGATATATGTGTACGAACTAAAAAAAATATCTCAAAGATTATTATGTTTAAATGATAATAAGTTTATTGTGAGAAAATTAAATGGGTTAATTAGGTGGTTATGGGTTTTATGGGTTAACCCAACCCATATAACAATTATTATTGGGTTGACCCAACCCAAACCTATAATTTTTAAAATCCAAATGGGTTGGGCCCAAATGGGTTGGGCAACCCATATTGACATCACTACTAGACGTTTTTTTTACTATAGTCAACAGTTCATTCAAGTTAATTTATCGCTTTGAAGGAAGTTACCACCATTGAAGACTTCGATTTTTTATAAGGGATCTAAGAGCTGTTTCATTGTAAAAGTAACGTTTTTACTCTTTTAACCCTATAAATTCCATGCTTCTTCTGCTACACACAACATCTCATACACTTGTTCTTTTCCAAGCACATCTCCTTAGGGAAGAACCAAAAAAAAGGTGTAAGAGTTTAAATTTTATTGAGATGGAAAACAAATCCCGAGCTCTCTTTTCTGCGATGTTAGTCGTGGCTTTATGTATCGGTGATTTAGCAAGGTCGGGTATAGCCCAAGTGCAGCAGCCGCAGCAACTTCCGAATCTTCCCGGAATCTTCCCACCCGGTTTTCCGATTGATATCACGAAATGTTGGTCATCTCTCATTAATATTCCGGGATGTTTGGTGGAAATCACAACGTCAATTCTCACGGGACATTTTGGACATATCGGTCCAATGTGTTGCAAAGAGTTTTCGGCTATAGAAGATAATTGTTTGCCAAAGATGTTTCCTATGATTCCTTTCTTTCCTCAACTTCTCAAAAGCAGTTGTTCCGGGAATGCGGCGGCTCCTCCTACAAACAAGTGAAGTGATGATGAAGTTACAACATTATATCGTCTAGTTGTCGGAGTTTACTTTCCAAATCTTATTTATGGGTTTTGTGGTTTTAGAATGTTATTTTCAAATGAATAAAATTCAAATTACTTGTGAAATCTTCATCCTTTTTTATTGGCTATCTTCGCTTTAAACATCGTTTAATAGGAACATTTAGGATTACATTAAAATGATAATAAAAAAAATAGCAATACAATATAAATGTAGCTTCTTTCTTAAAGAAAAAGATTCCAACACTTGAGAATTTTAAAGCCCAAAATGAAATAAAAATAATTATAATCGCCACACAGTTGTTATTATGGTTGATAACAGAAAAAAGAATGTCATACAATCGTAATTTTTATATTAAAATTTTAGCATACACAAAAACTAATATTGAATTATTAATTTATGATTTCTAAGTAAAAAGTAACTGAATCTACTGTTTTTTAAATTTATGAAATTGTTAAAACTTTATTAGCTTATATTTTAAAAAATTTATATCAATGGCTAAAACTAATTTATTAATTTTTTTCAACATTAAAATTAATCAAAATTTATTTACAGATACGGTAAGCAACTTAAATTTAATTATTTACAATCTTAGAAATTCAATAAAATTTTATTAGATTCTTTTGAAGTTTTTATATACTATAGGCCTAAGTTTTGAAAATAGTTTTTAGTTAAAAAAAAAGTATCTTCTCATTTATCCTCATATTACAGAGTTTAACACCCAATGTCTCCCATCACTCATCAAACATCCACCGCCGCAACCGCACCGCAGTATCTTACTCTGCCAGTTGCGTCTGCGTTTGCGGTTTGAAAACGCCAAAACAAACACAGATTGTCAGCCTAGATTTTTGCAGACCGAACCTCTGGAACAAGTTCTCTTAGATTAGATGGAGATGCTGTTGGGAATTCCACGGCCTGTAACTCCGTGTCCGGACGTAGGGAGAAGCAGTTCATACGGAGGGATTCCCGCCCCACTTCTGTTCTTGAGCTTCCTATCCTTGTTCCTCCCTTCTATCATCTCCTCGATCTCCCTCAGCTCATCCGAGAAATTCTTGAACAATTCCAGAACTTTCTGATCTTGAATCCAATGCCGTTGAAGGTCTTCCAGTTCGATCAAGTACTCTTCGTCCATGGAATGAGTAGATAGCGTGTCTTGGACCGCCATTACTTTCGTTGCTTGGAGCTTTGTGGGCAAAGAAGAGAGGAAAACGTACTGAGGGTTGAGTATGAAGTTGTGGTAATCCATGTCCGTCTCTTGTGGAATGAGTTTTCTCATAAGCGTTGGCCGGTTCGGGACGTATCCTCCGAAAGGGTATTGCCCGAAATTGATGGCGGCATGTTGCCCCGAGGCTATCCATATCATCGTGGTGAGGATCTCGGATAATTCCTCTTTGGTGTTCAGTTTCGGCCACCAAGGTTCGTTCCTCTTGTCAGAGTGACCCTTGTTCTTGATCTCGTCCCACCAAGATTGGAGCTCAGTATCGGATTTAACAGAGTTTTCATCCGAGTAGAAGTGATCGACGTATGATTCGACAAGATTCTTGATCGCCGACCAGATTAGAAGAGCGT
>NW_010963496.1:182244-186878 GCF_000463585.1 Tarenaya hassleriana | reverse complement strand
CAGGAAGGCCTTCCATGTCGAAACGCCACATACTGTTGTAAGCTGCAGAGCTTAATTCCATGGCGTATTTCCCGGGAGTGAAGGAGCTTTCGATAATCCCAGCTCCATTTATCAGACTCTGACGTGCAAGCGCATTAATCTCGAGAGTGTAACGCATATGAGGATGAAGGATCTTGAAGATCGGATGCATCGAACTCAGATGTCTGTTAGTAGCAATGATGTATGGCTCCATACAAGCATGTGTCCTTAGCCTGGAAATCACACTCAGACACAGAAAGATATATATATAAGCCGAAGAACAATTTAGCCGAAAAGATACAAAACCCTTCACACAAAAATAAAGATCTCATATCGGATCTACCGTATACAGAGGGAAAAATCCATCACATTCATCTTACCAGTGGTTTACGAGTTGATGAACACCGGCATCATTTGAGCAGACATGAGCTTTAGCTAGGTTCCAAATCCAGTGAGTTGTACCGTCATGCCCGTGGGTATAAACGAACTTGTTCTTGGACTCCGATGTGGGAGGCAGTGAAAGCTCTATAGCCAACGGCCTAAGGGTCCCCGACTTTGAAAAGAAGAAAACTGTTCGGGAAGCGTATGTTTTCCTGTCCAAGGAGTTTATCTTATCGACGAACGGCATGAGCAAGTCGTGGTAATCAAGAAGAAACAATCTCTTCTCCTCGAGGGCCTGCAACAACCGAAAAACTCACATGTCTTAAGGCACCTGATCATATATATATCTATGCATGTATTCACGAAAACGATATCTAACCTTTTCAACGGTCATTCCATAACGCTCAACTTCTCGAGCAATCACTTCTTCCGTGAGAGCGGATTCAGGGGACCCGTAAACAGCCGGGTCAAGCTTGCTTCGAATTGGAAGCTCCTGTCATAGCACAAATAACATTTTACGACTTCCCCAATAAGGAAAAAAAGCCGATAAGACGGTATATGTGCAGATATTAGACAGTACAACACCTTTAGCAGCTCAATGTTCACAGGATTGACCCCAGCCAGTGCTTGACGTGCAAATTCGTTGTCTCGTAACCATGCGAATCTGTCCCCTGTATATTGAAAACAGAAAGCACACGAGATGGGAAAACTATTGAGTTTTCTTTCTGAAGAAACTTGGCGTAGTGATGAATCAGGCAATAGAGTTGGCAGATTACTCTTTATGATGGCTGGAGTGTCATATCTGAATAGTCTTTCTCCGACGTTAAGGATTCCATCCATGAAACCGCCAAGAAACCCGCCAAGGCCCGTTGCTTTTGGCTCGCTATCTCTCAAGACAATGCCGGCTTTGTATAAGTTATCAATGTCGGAAAAGCAGTTAAAGGGGACGTCTGAATTTGACAATGCTGCAGCAATGGATGGCACGAGATTGTGAAGGAGTGCCTTCAACCGTCCAGCTGAAAAAGTATCTCTCTTGATTTCCTCAAAGGCTTCATCTCTCGGAACATAAAATTCATCCTTCTGCTTTCCTCGGGTCTCAAATTGTGGATCTGACCGATCCATGAAATCAAGAACCAAAACCGTTTCGCATTAAGACAAAGTACAAATTTATGGACTTTGATGAATCAAATGCTCAAAGGGATGATCACCTGTTGGAACTGGAGGCCGACCAGTCCTGCACCGTCTCGGATATGGCATTTCTGGACCACCCAAAACGGGTCTCGCTTGATCTGGTTTCCGGGGATCGCCCAAATCGTTATAAACATCGTAATCGTAGATCCTCTCATGAGGCTGCCTCTGTCCATTCCCATCACCACGAACACAGATCAAGTCTTGTTGACGTAGATCTTTGATCCCAGCAGGAGTCTGGGAAGGTAAGTACGCCTTTTCACAGCAGACAGAAAATTGAAGTCGCCACGGAGTTAGGAATCGTTTTCTCAAAACTCAAACAAGAAAGAATCCCGGACAAAGTTGAAAACTTTTTCATGAAAAATAGACTCACTTGACTTCTGAAGATGACCCTACACTCGGGATTATCTTTCTTGGGGTGGATCCATGAGTTTCCAGGGAAGAGAATGGATTCACCAGAATCACGGATGATAATCTCCGACAAGTAGAACTCTTTGCCGAGGAGGTTGGTGACAATAATTGCGGCTGGTCTTCCAAAATCCGAGGGGACAGCGAAATCTGCTGTGTATCCGACAACGTGGGAGTTTTCCAAAATCCTTGGATTTGAAAGGAAAGAGTAGAGATAATAAAAGAAGAGATGTTTCTGATGATGATGCAACTTCATGTACGAACCCTTATTTATAGTGAATCAAGGATGTTCAAAACGTCATGGCATACATCTTATTCCATCAACACCTTTTCATTCCACTTGGCCTAATTTTCCATCATCATTTCACTTCACCTAATCCTCCATCATTTGTCTCCATTATCAACAATAAACACCAAAACGTCGAAAAGACATGAAATTTAGGGGACTATAGTTTATGAATGTGAATATATACAAACATTATATTATACATACTCGGTATGACTCGTGACCAAGCAATCGAAAATCTGTAGGAATCAACCCCCATTTTCTCCATTGCATCAATATCGGCCTGTAAAACACAACGTGCACCTGCAACTTGGTAATATAAATAAGATCCGGAGGCGATATCTCCACCTCCCCTGTCTGGCCCTCCCTTTTCTGTTTGGTATACGAGGTTACATACACAAATATATCATCCGTGAAACATAAATAATGGAGCAAAAGATGTTGAAAGTATTATATACTCGACATAAATGGATAAACTAGAACAAAAAAAGATAGAAATTTTCATCGTTCTTTTTTTTTGGTAATCAAATTTTCATCGGTTTTTGGTGTGAGTTTGATCATATCAAATCCGATAACGCGGAGAGAGAAAACAATTAACTCGGTTTACGATTCATAACTTCGATCTCAATTGTACAAATATAACTTAACGAACCTGGATATCGATGCGTGAGCCCATCCCATATATTCATACCTCTACCTTCAGCACCCTCGACCTTAAAAACAAAATTAAATAAAGGTAGATTCATTGATATGACATTTTTAAGTCTCTCCAACAAATCTTTAAGATCGTCCACTTATAAGAAGTATTAACATTAGCAAGATTAAGTAGAGAACACTAAAGAAGTGTATGTGAATGTTCATGCTTACAAGCACATTATGATATACGTTAAAACTATTCGATCCACTTGCATGTGCATGATTTATACGTCAATGAACACATATAGGCATATAAAATACTATATAATATATATGTGTTGTGGAGTTTTATATAGTGCCTGATAAGCAGAAAAGGCAACACCAAAGTGGAAACCCTCGTCGAAGTTGTTTCTGTTGAAAGTAGAAGTGTTGTTACACCTTGAAAAAGTAAAACTCACACGATATTGTTTTCAAAAACTTTCCAACTGATTCTATTCATTTGTAAATGACATGAATTACAACGAACACAACTCCGTCTGAGTTTGTTCTCCTTGCAACATGAATTCTATCAGCCCATACACTATGTGTGTCACGCACACCCCGTGTAACCCTAGACTCATCTAGACCTTTTGAACGGTTCGTCTGTTATTTGAAGGCTCCCCCTCAGATGCACTTCACTCTCTCTCAAGTATCACTAACCTGCGTTTCCCACACCTATGATTCTCCAGCTCGTTTGCTCTTTTCTCTCTTTTTCTGTTCTGGTGGGATACCTTTCAGTATCTCCCACGTCTTGTATTTATGCATAGCTCCTCTTCTTGTTTTCAATATTTTGCTCAATATCTTGTTTTTCTTTTTCTTGAACTTTATTCCTTTTGCTTGATCTTTCCATTTTTCTTAAATGGTATGTTTCTTTTTCTCTTGAGATCTTCTAGATGTTGAACCTTCTCTTGGTGCTCTTTCCTTGCATTAACATTCTCATCCTTTTTGACTTAATGCTTATACACATTCCTTAACATAATCATCCACTTGGCTCTTCGATGTCATCCTCAATATTTTCGACCATGCATCATTCCTTAGCATCTACAACCATACACCTTTTTTTTAGTCATTTCTCCTCCTATGCATATGACCATGAACCTTCTGAGCCATTTCTCCCCCTGTGTATAAGCATAAATTCAAAACCTTACACGAACATTCGATTGCTCAATTCCGAGTCAGTGTCTTAGGATCCTTGAGAGAGTTTCTAAAAAATTTGGTTGTCAACCCATGTGTAGCAATTGCTTGATGTCCTTTGACCAGTTAAAACACACTTATTATCTGCATTGGTCACAAAAGATACATCCTTTGTAAATTTTACCTCCAAGCCATTATCGCATAGTTAACTTTTGCTGATCAAGTTAGTCTTTAATCCCTGAACTACTTTGACATCTATCAATTTGAGGGAATCATCACACTCAAGAGTCCCTGATATAAGCACAGGTCTGTTGGTGTTATTACGTCCTTGTATTGACTGCTATGGAAGGCCTAAGGGCTGCTCTCCACTGTATTAAGTCAAAACGAAGCTTAAGGAAGAAAACAGAAGCAAACAGGCCAAAGGGCTCTCGTTTAGCTTCCAGGGAATGTGAATGGGTAAGGGGAGGCGAGGGACACCACAAAGAGTGTGAAAGCTCTTTGATACAGTCCAAAACTCGAACCCTAATGCAAGAATGCAAGAGAG
>NW_010963496.1:169108-176667 GCF_000463585.1 Tarenaya hassleriana | reverse complement strand
AGCAGGAAGGCCTTCCATGTCGAAACGCCACATACTGTTGTAAGCTGCAGAGCTTAATTCCATGGCGTATTTCCCGGGAGTGAAGGAGCTTTCGATAATCCCAGCTCCATTTATCAGACTCTGACGTGCAAGCGCATTAATCTCGAGAGTGTAACGCATATGAGGATGAAGGATCTTGAAGATCGGATGCATCGAACTCAGATGTCTGTTAGTAGCAATGATGTATGGCTCCATACAAGCATGTGTCCTTAGCCTGGAAATCACACTCAGACACAGAAAGATATATATATAAGCCGAAGAACAATTTAGCCGAAAAGATACAAAACCCTTCACACAAAAATAAAGATCTCATATCGGATCTACCGTATACAGAGGGAAAAATCCATCACATTCATCTTACCAGTGGTTTACGAGTTGATGAACACCGGCATCATTTGAGCAGACATGAGCTTTAGCTAGGTTCCAAATCCAGTGAGTTGTACCGTCATGCCCGTGGGTATAAACGAACTTGTTCTTGGACTCCGATGTGGGAGGCAGTGAAAGCTCTATAGCCAACGGCCTAAGGGTCCCCGACTTTGAAAAGAAGAAAACTGTTCGGGAAGCGTATGTTTTCCTGTCCAAGGAGTTTATCTTATCGACGAACGGCATGAGCAAGTCGTGGTAATCAAGAAGAAACAATCTCTTCTCCTCGAGGGCCTGCAACAACCGAAAAACTCACATGTCTTAAGGCACCTGATCATATATATATCTATGCATGTATTCACGAAAACGATATCTAACCTTTTCAACGGTCATTCCATAACGCTCAACTTCTCGAGCAATCACTTCTTCCGTGAGAGCGGATTCAGGGGACCCGTAAACAGCCGGGTCAAGCTTGCTTCGAATTGGAAGCTCCTGTCATAGCACAAATAACATTTTACGACTTCCCCAATAAGGAAAAAAAGCCGATAAGACGGTATATGTGCAGATATTAGACAGTACAACACCTTTAGCAGCTCAATGTTCACAGGATTGACCCCAGCCAGTGCTTGACGTGCAAATTCGTTGTCTCGTAACCATGCGAATCTGTCCCCTGTATATTGAAAACAGAAAGCACACGAGATGGGAAAACTATTGAGTTTTCTTTCTGAAGAAACTTGGCGTAGTGATGAATCAGGCAATAGAGTTGGCAGATTACTCTTTATGATGGCTGGAGTGTCATATCTGAATAGTCTTTCTCCGACGTTAAGGATTCCATCCATGAAACCGCCAAGAAACCCGCCAAGGCCCGTTGCTTTTGGCTCGCTATCTCTCAAGACAATGCCGGCTTTGTATAAGTTATCAATGTCGGAAAAGCAGTTAAAGGGGACGTCTGAATTTGACAATGCTGCAGCAATGGATGGCACGAGATTGTGAAGGAGTGCCTTCAACCGTCCAGCTGAAAAAGTATCTCTCTTGATTTCCTCAAAGGCTTCATCTCTCGGAACATAAAATTCATCCTTCTGCTTTCCTCGGGTCTCAAATTGTGGATCTGACCGATCCATGAAATCAAGAACCAAAACCGTTTCGCATTAAGACAAAGTACAAATTTATGGACTTTGATGAATCAAATGCTCAAAGGGATGATCACCTGTTGGAACTGGAGGCCGACCAGTCCTGCACCGTCTCGGATATGGCATTTCTGGACCACCCAAAACGGGTCTCGCTTGATCTGGTTTCCGGGGATCGCCCAAATCGTTATAAACATCGTAATCGTAGATCCTCTCATGAGGCTGCCTCTGTCCATTCCCATCACCACGAACACAGATCAAGTCTTGTTGACGTAGATCTTTGATCCCAGCAGGAGTCTGGGAAGGTAAGTACGCCTTTTCACAGCAGACAGAAAATTGAAGTCGCCACGGAGTTAGGAATCGTTTTCTCAAAACTCAAACAAGAAAGAATCCCGGACAAAGTTGAAAACTTTTTCATGAAAAATAGACTCACTTGACTTCTGAAGATGACCCTACACTCGGGATTATCTTTCTTGGGGTGGATCCATGAGTTTCCAGGGAAGAGAATGGATTCACCAGAATCACGGATGATAATCTCCGACAAGTAGAACTCTTTGCCGAGGAGGTTGGTGACAATAATTGCGGCTGGTCTTCCAAAATCCGAGGGGACAGCGAAATCTGCTGTGTATCCGACAACGTGGGAGTTTTCCAAAATCCTTGGAAGTCCTCTCACTGGAGTTTCCAAACTCCTCCTGCCTGTCTTCGTCTCTGCAACATGAAAACAACAAGAAGAAGCATTTCTTCACTTACTCTTCATCATATAATTTCTTACATTTGCAATATCATTGCAACTATCTAAACCAAAGGGCTTGCCAGAGAAACCGACGGGAATAAGATTTTCATCACAACTTCGGATGTTGGATTTAATTAATTAATTAATTAATTAAACGAGGTAATCGTGAGTCGTGATTGACCTGATTTCTAGATTTTTGTGAAAAAATCTTATATCAATTAAAACTTGGATAATATTAAAGAAACTAATTAAAGAAAAATGAAAAAAACATCGAAATATATGATATTAGTGGTATTTAGTTTGGTAAAAGTCTAAAAGATACGGTGGTATGGAAGTGGGGGATACGCACGTAGATGAGTGGGAAAGTGAACCCAAAACCTCACATACAATATATATATATATATATATTATACTAATTTTATTTCTACATAGTATTGAAGTGTTGCATCATTGAGCTATGAGGTACAAAATTAGTATATGATCTAAAAATTTAATAAAATCTATATCAAATATAAAATAAATAAAAAATTTCAATACGAACAACATTCAGAAGAAATAAAAAAACAAATATATACGACACTAAATAGAAAATTGATAAATATCATTTTTAGAGAAAAAAATCCAATCAAAAAGTAATATTTGCATCTAGTATAAGACATAATCAGATAAAGAAAAAAAAAAGAAAATAGCATTAATGTAATTAAGAGCTTATGATTATAATATTGGATCTACTGATTATTAATTAATCAATGATCCATTTATCTTAGAGAGCAGTGCCCAACTTGTAGCTTCAGCAATCAATAATGATAATTAAATGCATTAGAAGTAGCTGTCATGATCTTGAGTAAGAAAATGCATGGAAATTCAAGAGAAAAGTCATAAAAAAAACCCAGAAACAAACAACGTCCTCTAAGCTCTCAATTTTTGTCTTTTTGTTGAAAACGTCAACTAAGTTTCTGAGCAGAAATTTCCCCGATTCGCTAAAAGCACAAACAGAAAGGGCTAATTTGAATTTCAAAGCAGTAAAGAGAGGGCGAAACCTAACCAGGATCGATTTCTTCGCTAACAAGCTGAAGCAAAATCCCTTGCCCGATCGCTTTCATCAAAAGCTCCAGCTGATGCTCCACCTTCTCCGTCAGCTTCTCCTTCATCTTCTTCCGTATCTTCACCACCGCAGTCACCGACTTCGATCCGCCATACGAAGGTCGCGGCAACTGATCTGGAGCTGAAATTGGAGATCCGCTGCTCTTCCCAGCCTCCTCGACGGCCTTTTCTTCGCGGCTGATCACTGCCCGGACCTGTCCGGAGCGAGGTAAGCGATGCCGCTCGAACCGCGGTCGGGCGAGGAACGAGCTCCTTTCTCCGGCGATGGAGAACGGCGGAGATCGCCCTAGCTTGACGCCGTGGAAGGTCGTCTTCACCGGAGAGACTGCGAACATTTTTTTTTGTTTTCTTCTCGGTTCTTCAGTATCGGAGTGTAGATATTTATATATATTATTACTTTATTAATAATGACATGGACGACGTGAGATGATGCCGGTGGACCTCGTGCAATTCATTTCCATTAGAAAATTTGAATTTATTGTTAAAAAATAAAAAGAAAATTAGTAGACTATTATTTTTTAACCATTGGGAACGCTCTTCGAACTTCGATAATTATTTGACCGTTGACTATCAAAATGACACGTGCTAAATGATCGTAACGAGAAATCTTTTCTCTGTCAAACAAGTTCATAATACTTCAATTTTAGAGAAAACATAATCAATGAACCTCTTAGGTCATCTTTTTTTTTTGTCAAACAAGTTAATAATAATACTTCAATTGTAGCACGTGCCGCTTTGATCCCCACCAAGCCAGTGTTTGGTTTCCCACTGGCATAGCCCATTGTATAACCCATTAAAGATAATAAAAGCTGATCCGATCAAAGGATCAGATCTTATTCAGTTGATGTCTCCGGCAGCATGTACAATCACTAAATAAAAGGCGGTAAAACCGGATATCATAGATCAAAATCTAAACTAATCTCGGAGTCGGGAACAACTCATGTCATTTGAATTATACTATCCTCTCCGACTTGAAACTCGAACTCAGGACAAAACAGACATTTGCATTCTCGTTCCACCGATTGAACTAACCAATTTAGGTTATTAATCATTGGCCTTTGTCTAGTACTAAGCTCTTCTCACTAATCATTCAAAAAAAAACTTAATTTAATCTTTGGCTTTTTTCTTAATTTGTAAACTATTACAACTAGTGCAAGACAAGAACATCTACTGCTGAGATGTTGAACAGAGAAACGTGTTGAACCCTGTGTGGACATAGACTTGGGTATACGTATTACCTTTTCAATTATTTCCTACCAACCATTACTTTCAGCAACAACAATATAAATAAGTGTATATATATATATATATATATATATATTTGGCATGAAAGTATATATATTGTTGTTGAGGCTAAAGTGTAAATGGTCCATGATATAATAAAAATAGGGGCGTGAGCGCACATCAAACTTGGATGAGTTGTGGCAGATAGAAAAGAGCCCAGACTGACCTTCACGAAGTCCAGCTAAGAACCTCGAGGCAGTGTGTATATTTTAATTGTTATTTATACTTTGCAATTCCATTTATATATGTATACACACACAAACACACATTCATAGTTTTAACTGTTTAAGACGCCAAATCTTGATAATTTACGGACACATGAAACCCATGTGGCCTATAGAAATATGTTTCTCTTCGTAAACTAAGAAAAGTCAACATAGGTATCCATGTTGCAAACGCAGTCATTATCCTTAGTGGTTTCCATCTATCTCAGCTATTATGTGTTTTAAGAACCCCGAAAACAGATTCCAAATACGAAATAGAGAAATTGGAAGAAGAAAGTGACACGCACCATCTGAAATTGTGTGTTCCAAGAGAAGAAATGGCACCACCAACGACTGTCTCCCGTCGCTGTTCTCTAGAAAAAGTTGCTCCCTTCCTCACTGATGATACTTTTGACCCAGTTGTCTCATGCCCTTAGAAAAGAAGATGCTGTTTTGAGTGATGGCTATGGAAAGGATCCTGTGGTTTGCTTCATTACCTTCCCTTTGTTGCGTATTTTACTATTTTTAACGGTTTGGACTAAATGAGAATTTTATTTTAAAAAGGTACCTAAAAGAGGAAGTAGTTCCGAGAGAGAGGGACCGAAGTGGCTGGAGAGCAGGTGAGGATTTCGCCGTCTGCTTTAACTACGTACGTCTCGGGATCCACTGCGATCTCGGGAAGGGAATCGTTCAGTTTCATGTTGAGTTTCGTGAGTCCCCTAACTCCAGACACCGCTTCCACTCTCTTCTTAAGCCCGTATGCCTCTTTTACCCCGTTTCTTAGAGCAGCCTAGTTAAGAGGCGAGAAAAGAAAGAACGAAAGTAAACGTCACCTTAAATCCACGGTAGTTAGGTGCAGGAAAAAAGGAAGAGAGAGTTAAATAGATTGATGCCTTGCTAACAAAAACTATGGAGTTTTCACTTCCAGCCTTGCCGAATGCTCCAAACATAGGTCTTGATATCACCTACGATCGATTTCATGAACATTGAGTCAATGACGAGTTGTTATTTTTGAGGTTGTGATACATAATAAACCTGGAAACTTCCAGAATTGAATATGCTCGTGTTTGTTGGTTTTTAATTAAAGATAAAATGACCTTGCAATAGCTCGTCTCACTCAGAAAGAAAGAGCAATTCAGACTACTTCTTACCGGTTCAGGAGTTGGTATGCTAGCATTTGGATCGCCCATATTGGCCCAAGCGATTTTACCGCCTTTTATTACCATTTCTGGTTTTGCTCCAAAGAATGCTGGCTTCCATAAAACCAGATCAGCCAGCTTCTTCTCCTGCAAAGTTTGTGCATTGCCGAGTTTTGTAAACGAAAACTGAGTTTTCGACGTGAATTCCTACCTTCTGAACAGTAACGATGCATTTGTTATCCTGCCTATGAGGGGATTACTGCATCAACATTTCTACTTTATTTTGAACCTGCGAAATCCCCGCTAGAAGTAACACCACTAACTTCTACAGCCCTAGAATCACCTTTGAAGATGCAGAAGCTAAGCACACGTCAAGTAAGAGAGATTCACAAGTTTAGTAGTTAATGGACAAACGTGAAAACGAAAACTGTTTAGTAGGAGGATAATGGAGCGTATGGTGTAATTGGTATACCTCCACCGAGCCGATAAAATTATTGAACCCATTTGTTATAGCTGGATTTATAGTGTACTTCGCAACATATCGCTTTATCCTCAAGTTATCATCATCGGCTGCACGAGGATCAAGGGGTCCCCTCTGCGCCTTCATCTTATCAGCAGTTTGCCAAGTTCTGCTTATCACCTAGCAACAGAGGTTTATTGCAATAAGCCTTTGTTGAAAGTTTTTCCGTAGATCATATAAACAACATAGGTAATTATGCATCAGGAAGCAAAGTAATTTTCCAGTCATTAAAGTGCTGTAAGTAATTTTGTGAAGTTTACCGCTTAACAGAACCTAACAAAAAAGATGAAGTTTAGAGTAATCTAGATTCTAGATGATAATACCAGAAAAAGTCTGTGAATAAAAACTAAGAACCTCTCCAATGCGACCCATGGCTTGTGAGTCAGAAGAGATGATGCTAATTGCACCGATATCATGCAATATGTCCTCAGCAGCTATTGTTTCAGCCCTTATCCTTGACTCGGCAAAAGCTACATCTTCTGGAATGTTCTTGTCGAGATGATGGCAAACCATCTGCATGCATTATTTGCCATTACGCTACTAAAAAGAACTACGTAGAGCAATTCAGCATTTATTGTATAATCGTCTCATACCAACATATCAAGATGTTCATCTATGGTATTTATTGTATATGGCCGCGTCGGGTTGGTTGAAGACGGGATGACATTTTTGACACCACATACTTTGATGATATCTGGAGCATGCCCACCACCCGCACCTTCACTGTTCAGTTGGAATTAAAGATAACAATTTTCAGATCACTTAAACATAAGAATTATCTTAACTTTGACAAAGTGGATGAACATATGGCATCTAAGTAAGCCTAGCTACAAACACAAATGGCAAGATCAATAGCTGAGCTCAACCTGTCAAAACAAGTTAAACGTGATTAAACAATCGTGCCTACTTCCCCAGACTGACCTTCACGAAGTCCAGCTAAGAACCTCGAGGCAGTGTGTATATTTTAATTGTTATTTATACTTTGCAATTCCATTTATATGTGTATACACACACAAACACACATTCATAGTTTAAGACGCAAAATCT
>NW_010963496.1:147802-166020 GCF_000463585.1 Tarenaya hassleriana | reverse complement strand
TCTCCTCTGGTACCGTGACTGGTTCATTAATAATGCTTTCATTATGTGGGTTTTCGACATGCTGTTGTTGTACTCGAAAATCACGAGACGTTGATGTGAATTTCGGTACAAGAACAACAGAAGGGATATCCGGTGTGAAAACGTTATCCCGAATCTCTTCTATGTTCTAAGAAAGACTCTTTGAGAATTATATTGGTTTTAGTTGCTCATTATGATTTAGAGCTTCATCAAATGGATGTTAAAACCGCTTTTTTGAATGGTGATCTAGAGGAACAAGTATATATGGATCAGCCTGAAGGATTTATACCCACGGGAAAAGAAACTTTAGTGTGTAAGCTGAGAAAATCAATTTATGGACTAAAACAAGCTTCCCGACAATGGTATCTTAAATTTAATAATACCATTACATCTTATGGTTTCGTAGAAAATATCGTTGATCGATGTATCTACATGAATGGACACTGTCCAGTCTCATTATATTTTCCATAATACTCTCCACCTCTATCAGATCTCACAACTTTAACCTTTTTCTCTAACTGCCTCTCAACCTCATTGATGAACACTTCAAGTATGTTCACAGATTGAGATTTATCATGCAGAAGATAAGTATAACCATAACGTGAGTAATCATCGATAAAAGTAATAAAGTACCTTTCTCCACCCCACGTGGAAATATCAAAAGGACCACAAATATCAGTGTGAATTAATTCTAAAAGCTGAGTGCTTCTTGTGGCCGCTTTCTTTACAGTATGTTTTGTCTGCTTTCCTTTGATGCAGTCTATACATACTCCTAAGTCACTAAAATCCAAAGATGGTAAAATTTCATTCTTCACCAATCTTATTAACCTTTCTTTGGATATATGACCTAATCTTTGATGCCACAATAAAGCCGAACTTTCATTGTTAGGTGCACTACGTTTAACGCCCATAATATTTTCAACATTAAACAAGGATTCTGAAAACTTTCTATCAAGATTAAAGCGATAAAGACCATCCATTAAAATACCAGAACCGAAAATGTGTTCATGTTTATGTAATTGAAAAATACCAGAACCGAACTTAACAGAAAAACCCATCAAGTCTAATTTTCCAATAGAAACAAGATTTCTTGCACATTCAGGAACATAAAGACATCCTTCAAGAGCTATGTGAAAGCCGGTGTCTAAGACCAATATATAAGTCCCAATGCCTTCTATCCGTGCTTTCATCTTATTCCCCATGACCACATGCCGTTCAGGTCCTTTTATGGTTTGGATCATACTGAATCCCTGTTTAATATGAGAAACGTGAGTAGTAGCACCTGAATCTAACCACCAAGTATTATTAGGAACTTCAATAACATTCGATTCAAAGCAAACTAAAATATTATGTTTACCTTTACTTTCGAACCATTCCTTCCTTTTCTGACAATCTTTCTTAATGTGTCCAGTCTTTTTACAGAAAAAACACTTGACTTCTTTCCGGACTCGGCTCACATTATCTTTTGTTGGAGCCTTATCCTTCCTTTTGTCATTCTTTCCTGGTTTTCTTTTATTGCTGCCGGCATTAGTTTGAACTGTAAGATGGACAGAATGTTCTTTCACCTTCTTTAATCTCCCTTCCTCCTGTATGAGCATGGCCTTCAACTCCTGAAAGTTCCATTTTTCCTTGATGGTGTTATAATTCACCTGGAACTGGCCAAACTCAACAGGGAGAGAGTTAATGATGAACTGGACCAGAAATGTCTCATTAACATCCATTCCCATAGCTTTCAACTTTGCCGCCATATTAGACATGTTAGTCACATGATCATGGATAGGCTGAGACCAGTCAAACTTTTTCGTAGTTAGCTCACTCATGAGACTTCCTACAATCGACTTGTCAGCCAGATCCGACTGAGAATACTCTTTAATCTTTTGCAGAAATTCCTTTGCACTTTCAGTTTTAGGCATCGATGGCTTAACACTTTCTGCCATAGTGATCCTCATCAAGTTCAAACACAGCCTATTTGATCGCCCCCAGGATTCGAAGTTAATCCTGTCATTTTCTGAGCTTTCATCTGTTATGGCTGTTGGCTTTTCATTCAACAATGCATAATCCATATCATTGAAACCCAAATAAAATTGGATCTGTTCAGACCAGTCTGCATAGTTAAGCCCGTTGAACTTAACAATTCCATTGCCAGAAGCCATAAGGTTAAGTGAAGCTGAAATTTTATAAATATTTATCCATTAGTATTTCAAAAGTAACAATAATATGTACCAAAATTTACCTTTGGGCAATATTTCAATACATATATACAATTATTGATGCAAAATATGCTTTAATGGACATCATAATATTACCAGTTAAATAAGAATGCAATCTTTGGATATACATACTTATTAACCAAAATTATGTCCCTATAATATTATTAATCATATGCATTGATCCATCTTTGGATGATCTAATAGCAATATGATAAATAATTATAATTGTTCAATTATTTATTTTATGTCATACATTAGCATCCTTTTATTATGAACAATTAAAACATGCATATTTGGTTTGAATATTTATTTTAATTTAAACTAAGTCACTTTGGTGACTAACAAGTTTAAAATATAAAACAAATAAAAATATTTTTAACCTCCATATAACATGTATCCACATAGTTAATTTCATAAAGTATATAAACTATTATCCATACAAATTACTATATGGTATATTAATGCATAATATATATACTTATATGAAGATACAATAATAATAATAATACATATTGATATGTATTATAAAACATAGAAGTTATCAATATTAATATTTCACTATAAATACGAATATTCATATATACTAATTCATATATATATATATATACCCACTTTAATTTATATTACTATAATCTTTGATGACACATAAAAAAAATGTATCAATATATTACACACATTAAAATTTCGAAACTATAATCGATGAATTATGATAAAACAAAACACATGTTCTGATACCAAATGTAAAACATTTTATGTTGATGGTTTTCGATAACTTTATGAAAACTCACCAAAAATTGGATACGGTTTTTGCATAATTCACACAATTCGAAATTAATATACATATCGGATAAGAATTATACCTGAATCCATTTTGCAGCGGAATGACTTTGAAGAACAATTCGGTAAATCAGTTTTATTTGTTTTCTCTCCTTTCTCCCTAACTTTGATAGATTTTTGATGGATTAAAATATGAACCAAATGTCCACTATTTATAGGGTAAGGAGAGGGGAATAAACTTAAATACCCATAAACTTCAACACCATAATAAACTCATTTCCATCATTGTAGTCAAGATCATATTGAAGTTTAAAAACACAAAATTACATGGGTCATTAACATGTTATATTTCCAACAGTCCTCTCACTGGAGTTTCCAAACTCCTCCTGCCTGTCTTCGTCTCTGCAACATGAAAACAACAAGAAGAAGCATTTCTTCACTTACTCTTCATCATATAATTTCTTACATTTGCAATATCATTGCAACTATCTAAACCAAAGGGCTTGCCAGAGAAACCGACGGGAATAAGATTTTCATCACAACTTCGGATGTTGGATTTAATTAATTAATTAATTAATTAAACGAGGTAATCGTGAGTCGTGATTGACCTGATTTCTAGATTTTTGTGAAAAAATCTTATATCAATTAAAACTTGGATAATATTAAAGAAACTAATTAAAGAAAAATGAAAAAAACATCGAAATATATGATATTAGTGGTATTTAGTTTGGTAAAAGTCTAAAAGATACGGTGGTATGGAAGTGGGGGATACGCACGTAGATGAGTGGGAAAGTGAACCCAAAACCTCACATACAATATATATATATATATATATATATATATATATATTATACTAATTTTATTTCTACATAGTATTGAAGTGTTGCATCATTGAGCTATGAGGTACAAAATTAGTATATGATCTAAAAATTTAATAAAATCTATATCAAATATAAAATAAATAAAAAATTTCAATACGAACAACATTCAGAAGAAATAAAAAAACAAATATATACGACACTAAATAGAAAATTGATAAATATCATTTTTAGAGAAAAAAATCCAATCAAAAAGTAATATTTGCATCTAGTATAAGACATAATCAGATAAAGAAAAAAAAAAAGAAAATAGCATTAATGTAATTAAGAGCTTATGATTATAATATTGGATCTACTGATTATTAATTAATCAATGATCCATTTATCTTAGAGAGCAGTGCCCAACTTGTAGCTTCAGCAATCAATAATGATAATTAAATGCATTAGAAGTAGCTGTCATGATCTTGAGTAAGAAAATGCATGGAAATTCAAGAGAAAAGTCATAAAAAAAACCCAGAAACAAACAACGTCCTCTAAGCTCTCAATTTTTGTCTTTTTGTTGAAAACGTCAACTAAGTTTCTGAGCAGAAATTTCCCCGATTCGCTAAAAGCACAAACAGAAAGGGCTAATTTGAATTTCAAAGCAGTAAAGAGAGGGCGAAACCTAACCAGGATCGATTTCTTCGCTAACAAGCTGAAGCAAAATCCCTTGCCCGATCGCTTTCATCAAAAGCTCCAGCTGATGCTCCACCTTCTCCGTCAGCTTCTCCTTCATCTTCTTCCGTATCTTCACCACCGCAGTCACCGACTTCGATCCGCCATACGAAGGTCGCGGCAACTGATCTGGAGCTGAAATTGGAGATCCGCTGCTCTTCCCAGCCTCCTCGACGGCCTTTTCTTCGCGGCTGATCACTGCCCGGACCTGTCCGGAGCGAGGTAAGCGATGCCGCTCGAACCGCGGTCGGGCGAGGAACGAGCTCCTTTCTCCGGCGATGGAGAACGGCGGAGATCGCCCTAGCTTGACGCCGTGGAAGGTCGTCTTCACCGGAGAGACTGCGAACATTTTTTTTTGTTTTCTTCTCGGTTCTTCAGTATCGGAGTGTAGATATTTATATATATTATTACTTTATTAATAATGACATGGACGACGTGAGATGATGCCGGTGGACCTCGTGCAATTCATTTCCATTAGAAAATTTGAATTTATTGTTAAAAAATAAAAAGAAAATTAGTAGACTATTATTTTTTAACCATTGGGAACGCTCTTCGAACTTCGATAATTATTTGACCGTTGACTATCAAAATGACACGTGCTAAATGATCGTAACGAGAAATCTTTTCTCTGTCAAACAAGTTCATAATACTTCAATTTTAGAGAAAACATAATCAATGAACCTCTTAGGTCATCTTTTTTTTTTTTGTCAAACAAGTTAATAATAATACTTCAATTGTAGCACGTGCCGCTTTGATCCCCACCAAGCCAGTGTTTGGTTTCCCACTGGCATAGCCCATTGTATAACCCATTAAAGATAATAAAAGCTGATCCGATCAAAGGATCAGATCTTATTCAGTTGATGTCTCCGGCAGCATGTACAATCACTAAATAAAAGGCGGTAAAACCGGATATCATAGATCAAAATCTAAACTAATCTCGGAGTCGGGAACAACTCATGTCATTTGAATTATACTATCCTCTCCGACTTGAAACTCGAACTCAGGACAAAACAGACATTTGCATTCTCGTTCCACCGATTGAACTAACCAATTTAGGTTATTAATCATTGGCCTTTGTCTAGTACTAAGCTCTTCTCACTAATCATTCAAAAAAAAACTTAATTTAATCTTTGGCTTTTTTCTTAATTTGTAAACTATTACAACTAGTGCAAGACAAGAACATCTACTGCTGAGATGTTGAACAGAGAAACGTGTTGAACCCTGTGTGGACATAGACTTGGGTATACGTATTACCTTTTCAATTATTTCCTACCAACCATTACTTTCAGCAACAACAATATAAATAAGTGTATATATATATATATATATATATATATTTGGTATGAAAGTATATATATTGTTGTTGAGGCTAAAGTGTAAATGGTCCATGATATAATAAAAATAGGGGCGTGAGCGCACATCTTAACTTGGATGAGTTGTGGCAGATAGAAAAGCACCCAGACTGACCTTCACGAAGTCCAGCTAAGAACCTCGAGGCAGTGTGTATATTTTAATTGTTATTTATACTTTGCAATTCCATTTATATGTGTATACACACACAAACACACATTCATAGTTTAAGACGCCAAATCTTGATAATTTACGGACACATGAAACCCATGTGGCCTATAGAAATATGTTTCTCTTCGTAAACTAAGAAAAGTCAACATAGGTATCTATGTTGCAAACGCAGTCATGATCCTTAGTGGTTTCCATCTATCTCAGCTATTATGTGTTTTAAGAACCCCGAAAACAGATACCAAATATACGAAATAGTGAAATTGGAAGAAGAAAGTGACACGCACCATGTGAAATTGTGTGTTCCAAGAGAAGAAATGGCACCACCAACGACTGTCTCCCGTCGCTGTTCTCTAGAAAAAGTTGCTCCCTTCCTCAATGATGAGACTCTTGACCCAGTTGTCTCATGCCCTTAAAAAAAGAAGATGCTGTTTTGAGTGATGGCTATGGAAAGGATCCTGTGGTTTGCTTCATTACCTTCTCTTTGTTGCGTATTTTACTATTTTTAACGGTTTGGACTAAATGAGAATTTTATTTTAAAAAGGTACCTAAAAGAGGAAGTAGTTCCGAGAGAGAGGGACCGAAGTGGCTGGAGAGCAGGTGAGGATTTCGCCGTCTGCTTTAACTACGTACGTCTCGGGATCCACTGCGATCTCGGGAAGGGAATCGTTCAGCTTCATGTTGAGTTTCGTGAGTCCCCTAACTCCAGACACCGCTTCCACTCTCTTCTTAAGCCCGTATGCCTCTTTTACCCCGTTTCTTAGAGCAGCCTAGTTAAGAGGCGAGAAAAGAAAGAACGAAAGTAAACGTCACCTTAAATCCACGGTAGTTAGGTGCAGGAAAAAAGGAAGAGAGAGTTAAATAGATTGATGCCTTGCTAACAAAAACTATGGAGTTTTCACTTCCAGCCTTGCCGAATGCTCCAAACATAGGTCTTGATATCACCTACGATCGATTTCATGAACATTGAGTCAATGACGAGTTGTTATTTTTGAGGTTGTGATACATAATAAACCTGGAAACTTCCAGAATTGAATATGCTCGTGTTTGTTGGTTTTTAATTAAAGATAAAATGACCTTGCAATAGCTCGTCTCACTCAGAAAGAAAGAGCAATTCAGACTACTTCTTACCGGTTCAGGAGTTGGTATGCTAGCATTTGGATCGCCCATATTGGCCCAAGCGATTTTACCGCCTTTTATTACCATTTCTGGTTTTGCTCCAAAGAATGCTGGCTTCCATAAAACCAGATCAGCCAGCTTCTTCTCCTGCAAAGTTTGTGCATTGCCGAGTTTTGTAAACGAAAACTGAGTTTTCGACGTGAATTCCTACCTTCTGAACAGTAACGATGCATTTGTTATCCTGCCTATGAGGGGATTACTGCATCAACATTTCTACTTTATTTTGAACCTGCGAAATCCCCGCTAGAAGTAACACCACTAACTTCTACAGCCCTAGAATCACCTTTGAAGATGCAGAAGCTAAGCACACGTCAAGTAAGAGAGATTCACAAGTTTAGTAGTTAATGGACAAACGTGAAAACGAAAACTGTTTAGTAGGAGGATAATGGAGCGTATGGTGTAATTGGTATACCTCCACCGAGCCGATAAAATTATTGAACCCATTTGTTATAGCTGGATTTATAGTGTACTTCGCAACATATCGCTTTATCCTCAAGTTATCATCATCGGCTGCACGAGGATCAAGGGGTCCCCTCTGCGCCTTCATCTTATCAGCAGTTTGCCAAGTTCTGCTTATCACCTAGCAACAGAGGTTTATTGCAATAAGCCTTTGTTGAAAGTTTTTCCGTAGATCATATAAACAACATAGGTAATTATGCATCAGGAAGCAAAGTAATTTTCCAGTCATTAAAGTGCTGTAAGTAATTTTGTGAAGTTTACCGCTTAACAGAACCTAACAAAAAAGATGAAGTTTAGAGTAATCTAGATTCTAGATGATAATACCAGAAAAAGTCTGTGAATAAAAACTAAGAACCTCTCCAATGCGACCCATGGCTTGTGAGTCAGAAGAGATGATGCTAATTGCACCGATATCATGCAATATGTCCTCAGCAGCTATTGTTTCAGCCCTTATCCTTGACTCGGCAAAAGCTACATCTTCTGGAATGTTCTTGTCGAGATGATGGCAAACCATCTGCATGCATTATTTGCCATTACGCTACTAAAAAGAACTACGTAGAGCAATTCAGCATTTATTGTATAATCGTCTCATACCAACATATCAAGATGTTCATCTATGGTATTTATTGTATATGGCCGCGTCGGGTTGGTTGAAGACGGGATGACATTTTTGACACCACATACTTTGATGATATCTGGAGCATGCCCACCACCCGCACCTTCACTGTTCAGTTGGAATTAAAGATAACAATTTTCAGATCACTTAAACATAAGAATTATCTTAACTTTGACAAAGTGGATGAACATATGGCATCTAAGTAAGCCTAGCTACAAACACAAATGGCAAGATCAATAGCTGAGCTCAACCTGTCAAAACAAGTTAAACGTGATTAAACAATCGTGCCTACTTCGTTTAAGACTGTCAAACAAGACTCAGATGATACTTCACAGATTACTAGTTTTCCTAGACTTGGCTCAATGTACCTGAAGTATTTCTAAAAATGGAGAAGATCAAGATTCAAATGACTGGTACAGTGCATGAAGGGTGAAATGCTACTGAACCTGTGGTAAGTGTGAATTGTTCTCCCTCGAAATGCATCGATTGTGTGCTCCACAAAACCCGATTCATTCAAGGTGTCGGTATGAATATTCACCTATCAAATCCAAACAAATGCCTACAAATGCGAACCAGATAAATTTATCATAAAAAAGTTTGGATAGACAGGAAAACCTGGATATCATGTTCTTCTGCAACTGCTAAACAATTGTCTATAGCAGCAGGAGTACTTCCCCAGTCCTCATGCAGCTTCAATCCCATTGCTCCAGCCTCAACTATGTGGTGAAGCTCTAATGGTTTAGCGGTGTTTCCCTAACAGCAATAGATATTTCAGAGACTACTAGAATAAAAGTAAAGGATATCTGATCAGCTCTAAAAACGGAAGTGCAGACTTTCAAAAAGCTGCAGTACAAGCATGATGAACACTTCATAAACGAAATAAAATCCAGCACACCTTCCCCGTAAAGCCAAAGTTTAGTGGCAGGTTATCCGTGGACTGCAACATCAACTTCATATCTGATGGAGAGGGGGTGCAGGTAGTGGCACGTGTACCATCAGCGGGTCCTGTCCCCCCACCGATCATAGTTGTAACGCCTGCAGATTTATGAAATAGGAGGTAAGCGGTCAACTTCAGCCAGAAGTTGCCAGAGACACTTGCTACCTTAGTCTAGCCTCTAGTAACAAATCAGTTCTTAGTCTTCTGACTACAGAAAAAGTAAACAGCTTGTGAAAATAAAGTATACAACAACAACAATATCGCCTTAATCCCAAGTTTATTTGGGATCGGCCGTGTGAATTCTTCTTTTCCATTCATTTCGTTTTTGTGTCATATTCTCCGATATCTGCAACATATCCAAGTCATTTCTATTGACTCGCAAGTAAGTCTAGACCTACCCCTTCCCCCTTTCTTCACTTCCATTCTTATACTCTCTAATTTTCTAACCTGAATATCTAGCGGTCTATGTTTTACATGTCCAAACCACCTTTAACGTCCCTAACTAATCTCTCTTCTATGGTTATGACTCCTAGTTTTTCCCTAATACTCTCATTTCGAATTCGGTCTATTCGTGTATGTCCGCACATCCATAGCAACATTTTCATCTCGACCACACGCATTTTGGACACATGTCCTTTCGCCGCCCAACACTCACTACAATACATCAATGCGGGTCTTATGGCACTACGATAGAATTTCTTTTTCAACCGTATAGAAACTTTGCGATTGCAAAGGACTCCCGTGGCTTGTCTCCATTTCATCCATACCGCTTTTATTCTACGACTGACATCTTCGTCGCAACCTCCATACTTTTGAAGGATTGACCAAGATATTGAAAATGTGGGTTATGAGTCACTAGTCCTCCTTGTAAGTTAACTCCTATATCACTAGAACGTCCTCCACTAAAATCACTAGAACCAAAATATGTAGTCAATATATTCTGCTCACCACTTGAAATGGCCTCATATACCAGCTGAGGGCATATGAAGTGCACGTGGCCATCTATAGCCCCAGCAGTTACAATCATCCCTTCTCCAGCGATAACCTCGGTCTTACCCTGACAAAGGAACAATAGCATAGAAGTAATCTACACCTTAAAATTCTTCTTTCGAATGTAGTGAATGGAATTACCCCAATAATCATATTCATATTGATATCATGCATGGTATCTGAATTTCCTGCTTTCCCGAGAGCCCAAATTTGACCGTTTTTTATACCAATATCTGCCTTAAATATTCCTGTATAATCAATGACCACAGCATTGGTAATCACAGAATCCAAGGAGGCATCTTGTTGTTGCTCAATTCCTTGACCCATGCCTTCTCTTACAACTTTCCCACCGCCAAATACGCATTCATCACCGTAAATAGTATAATCTTTTTCTATTCTGGCATATAAGTTGGTATCAGCAAGACGAAGCTTGTCACCAGTGGTAGGACCATACATACTGGCATACTTTTCACGGGAAATGACAGTTGTAAATCTAGGATCCACCCCAGAAACTCCCTCGCTGCAAAGAAAAAGAAAACAGAAAAATAGCTTTAGCAAACTTGATTTTAATTGGACCATTTCACTGAACGCAGTCTTGAGATGTTAAACAAGTATAATAACAAGGACTTCTCACCTAGCATCCGCATCTGGCAGGTGCCCGAAGCCTCTTCTATCTATGGATTCCATGACAGCTGAAATGTTTTCGTCGTTAACGGGTCCATCAACAATTCCATTTCCTCCTCTGATTACTTTGTTGCCACCGATATTCACAAGTAAAACGCTTTTGCTTTCTCCTGGCTAGTAAAACACAAAAGAGTTTTACTCAAAGAACTAAAAGGTGTTTATATCTTATCCAAGGGCTATGAGAAGGGAAACCAAGTTTGTAAACTCATTTCATGTAAAGGAGTTTCATGGGAATCCACAGAGAATCATTGATGATGCCATCATGCAGATCATTAACCATTTCTCGGAAGAAAAAGTGTCTGCCGAGAGTAGATTCATTCGTGATACATTGATCAGAAACATTGTCCACATTACATGAGATACTGAAGAGCTGTCGAGGCCAGTCAAGGAAAGAGAGAAGAAACTGAAACTTGAGAAAGAGGTATTTAGAAATCTAACCTCAAATCGTGTAGCAGTTCCTGCAGGTATGTTTAGACGCATACCATATGCTTTACGTCGATCAAACACCATCAGGGGATTCACTTCAATGAAGTTATAGTGGCTGCCAACCTGAAATGATCTCTGGATGGTTAATTTCACCGAAACCCACTCTAAACCAGCTTGAGTCTCCAGCACATATGAACGCAAGCCATATCAATAACCAAATTGATACAACTATATTAGTGACTGTCTTTCAAAGAATCATAACCTCTACGAGATACCATCATGAAGCACATTGACAGGATTCTTCTACAATTCATTGTCTGAGTTCCAAGTACTACGAGGTGAATAAGTGAACCACTGATGCCAGTTTCATGCATCTCCATACTCTATATTCTTTCCGATAACAGGTTCAGAGATGAATGAAACCCCAAGTAGCAATATGAAGTTTTTAGTCGCTAACTAATTCTCAATGATGCTAACCTTGTTTAGTAAATGAAATAAGTCAAGCATCTTTAAGCCCGCAGAATACAAGAGAGACAATCAAGTCATTTTAACCCTGATGTTCCCATCTATATACAATTGAAATTATCAATGATGTTGCACAATAAGACAACACTTGGAAGACATAAGAAATGACAAATTCAATCACCTGAACTGGCCTGTCTCCTGTGTTCACGACTTTCAGAATTACTGCTTTCCGTCCCTGGTTTAGGATTATACTTCCATCTCCATATTTTATATCACCAGGAATTACATCCTCACTCAGTTCGGGAAATTTGTCCAGCGAAGGCACTGCAAATGGAGCCGTTCTTGGATTCTTGGATTAAAAAAAACTTTCAACACTAAAGAGGACTACTAATTGAAATAACTTCAATTTGGATATGTGAATATTAGAATAAAGGATAAGCTTCTAAAGCACAAATCAACGAAGATTGATGAGTAGACATGGACAATAGTAATCTTGCATAAATACTCTTTATTGTTACTCAGATTTAAGCTGAATGTGCCAAGAACTAGAGAAAGAATATGGGGTCAAAATGCAGTTCAATTTCTCATGAGCTGAAAGGCAGACATACAAATTCCTTCAGAAAAATGTTAAGGTGCCTATTCCATGAATGTCAAAGTAAATGGACAATGAAAAAAAAAAACTGGACCAGAGTCTCACCAGGAAGGAAAGAGCCGTGCAGAGCTAGCTCCAGGTTTCCATTTTCGCAGGCAATGGGTTCATGAACGGTGACTAACTTTGTACCATCAGGAAATGTCCCTTCAACCTACAAGGCTTTTGACCAGGTATGGTAAGCAGACATATTACGGGAAAGTGCAAAGAAACAAAAAATTAAAGGCTAAAAAACATGATGCATTTTATTCCCACACAAAATAACAAGTAACTAACAGACTATTGAACCACCTGAACTGTATCAAGAAGATGCGGAACAGCCGGAAGAACCTGTCTCCTGTTACAAATAATTGAATAATTAAATAACAAATGTCTCTAAAGAACCAAACAACCAACAATATAGGTCACCCCGTTACCTTCCCAGCAGTTGTCTCCCAATCTCCATCATTTCGGCCACACTTTTATCTCCATCACGAATGAACTCCAGAATCTACACAATCCAGAGAACAATAACTCAAAGAAACCTGTATTTGATCCTCCAAACATCTACCAGGGGGCACTTATAGTTTCACTGAAGGTAACAAGCAAAATGTGTAACACAAAAGAAAAGGAGAGAGAACAACTACAGATTCTTCGAATTCAAAGCTCTTCCTTGTGATCTCCTATACACTAGGAGGGGAACTGCAGCATTACATAGAAATCTCACTCTCGTTTTCCACATAACTTCGCAAACCGCACCAGAATCTCCATGAACGCTACCAAATTACCAATCTAGTTTAAACCATGACGAAGTTCCGTACGGGTATACAAATTGGCTAAATTCCGGCGAAATGTCCACCCGAGACGATCGAAGAATTCAAATCAAACACACATTCACATAAACACGAATCTTCGTAAAAGAGCAAAATGAAATAGAAAACAGTACCTGGGTGGCAATGAGAGCTACAGATTCGGTGTAATTAAGCCGAACACCACGAGCGAGACGCTTTTGCGCCAGGAAACCAGCTTGATGAAGCGCTAGCTTCTCGATCTCTCTCGGCAGCAATTTCATCTCTCCCAAATTCGAATCAAATCCACACGCCGAATACAATAGTCAGGCGAAGAAGGATCGGTACGCTATATTCAACCACACAAGCGAAGAACTGAAAAATACCGAAACCAAAAATTCGCAGACACAGATGGCGGAGTTCGGAAATCAGATCGACCACCGGAAAATTCCACCGGCGTGAAGATCTCACACGCAGACGAAGAGATGAGAAGCAGTGCCACGCCGTCTGGTGCTCATCGGGGCTTCTCGCTGAATCTTATGCGTTTCCTATAAAATTGTTTGGGAAAATGTGCATTTTGTACCGATTTTTGTTGTCCGGATTCCCTTATATTGTCAAAAAAAAAATTATTCAAATCTTGAAATGATATCCATAGTTTTTAAAAGGGGTTTTGAATTGTCGAAACAGAAGGTTTCCCAATATGGACGTTCAACCGGGAATTTTTACTCAAATAGCCGAGTTGGGTCGAAGCAATTTTTCAGGTACACCGAAAAAATAGACAAAATTATCAAATATCGAGTTTACTTCTGTAAAAAATGGAAAAGACCTACAAACTCTTAATGAAACCCGCGTGTGAGGTAAAAACACGTGCGAAAATTTTTTAATTCGAATTAAATGAAAAATTAGTGAAAACGTTTAGTTAAAACCGTAAAAATGAAAGTTAGGGTTTTTTACCCTTTCAAAATCGAAAACCGCAAAGAGAAGAGAAAGCGAGGGAGGGAAAGGGGGTTTTAACCCTAATAACCCACTTGGGTCGCAGCAATTTCAGGGTACACCACCCAGAAAAAAAAAATTTTCAATTTTAACCCACTTTTCAATTGAAAAAGTCCAAAATACCCTTTTCGTTTTATTTTTTGCGACCTTTTTGCGACTAACATATAACTGATATACAACTAAAATAAGACGGATAATTTTTTTTGCCACCTTTTTGTAACTATATTTAGAATTAATTACGAAGTCGTAATAACGAAGTTGTTTTCGAACGGATAAATATCGTGATTCATTAAGGGTAATTTCGTCTTTTTACGGAGAAAAAAATGTGTTATGTTTTTGGTGGTGTACAGATGAAATAGATGCGACCCAAGTGGGTCATTTGAGTGATTTTCCCGAGGGAAAGTGACTCATGCGAAATCGACAGAAGGAAACGAATCGAGAGTCAAAATCGAAGCGAAATCAGCGGAGTGTCAGCGAAAGCAGGAAGAAAGCGACGAAACCTAGAAAAATCGAGAGCCAGACGAACAAAATGAAGTCATCGTCGTCGAGGGAAGGAGGTCGCAGTCGAGGTCGAGGTCGAGTCGGTGCTGGAACCAGAGTGGTGTCGAGGTTTGCCGGCGAGAGAACGCAGACGGAGCCTGAGGCGGAGAATACGGACACGCAGACAGAGCCGGAGCCAGAAAGAACAATGGAGGGAAATGCTTCTCCGAAAACACATGTAAGTAGAAATCTGGGTTTAGGGTTTTCATATTGGAATTAGATTTAATTCTGGTTTTTTAAAGTCTGGGTTAAAGGGGAGTGTGATGTCGGATAATGCGAAGAGTTGAACAGATTTGGTGAAACCGTGCTCATGTAACTTTTAAATTTTAAGTGTTTTATACGAAGTAACAATTAAAAAATGATAGTGAAGTTGTGGAATTTGAAACCCGTTTCTGAGAATGTCATGTGGTGTGATGTATGTTTGATGAATCTCGTTGTTTTGTTGCAGAATTTGGATATACCCAAAGCCGAATTCTACTATGAATTTGACGACATGAACAAGATTTCGGTGAAGTTATCGTCAAAGTGTTTCCACATAGAAGCTGTGGAATTTCTCGAGCACCACATGACGGAGGAGGAAAAAAAGTATTTCACCGAACAATCGCAATTCAGGCACATATTTCATATGAAGAAGAAACAGTCACTGAAGATGAGTTTAATGGTTGCACTCATCAACCGATCAGTCAAGACCAAGATGTTGGGTTCCCTTCGGGTTCCTAGCATGCGATCTCATCGATCTAGGGTTTGGATTCTAGGTTTCACGCAGCGGAAGGAAAGATCTAAACCTAGCCAAACGTCACACAAAACCAATTGTGCAATAACCCGAACAATCGTGTATATCGTCGTGGGATTCGAATACTTACCTCGTTCTTTCAAGATCAGGAAGTATCAATCGATCCAGGGCATGTTTTAATCACCAAGAGTTGAAAGCACAACTCCTCTACACGTATCCACACCGGCGGGATGAATTCCAACACTTTGGAACGTATCTGCTAGGATCTGTGAAGAGAAAACGATGTCCTTGACTTGGAATCGATATTCCATCACTAGAACTCAAAATCAAGCTTCTCTAAGCTCTAATGAGTGTCTTGGACGTCTTAGGTTCGTTCTCTAGGGTTTGTGGCGGCTTTCTCATTAATTAGAATTGTCCAAAACCCTTAAAACGCGAAATATGAAATCTGTCCGAAAGTCGGACCGTCCGGTCTAGGTCTTGGACCGGACGGTCTGGCTTTCAACGCAGAACGGACGGTCCGTAAGTACTCATAGAACGGACGGTCTGGTGCTTGCGGAACGATCGGTCCGTTCTTCAGCGGAACGGACGGACTGACATGGCTGGACCGTCCGGTTCAGGGCTGGACCGGATGGTCTGGCCGTCTGGAACACTTCCAGCTCGTTCCATGGTTCCTTTCTCGCGTCGTTCTCTTCACGTGTGACCCATCCCTAATGGTGTGTGACCCTGTAGTCCCGTTCGAAGTGGTAGTGGCTTCGGAAACCCTTTTCCGAACCACAAGTCATGGTTAGCCTCTAGCAAGACGTCATGACCACCCACCTAGAATAGAGTTAGAGGTGATCTAACAAAGCCAACAATGGTTCGAGTTCTGATCCTTTGTCTCACGATGTCGTATGTTGAACAAGGGCATGGTATGAGCCGTTCAACCGTTTACTCGTCTAGGCAAACCGACTGATAAAATAGATGTACATTCATCTATAGCATGGCCACGCATTTTCACAGTCTGATTTTCACGAGAGGCCCAACGACATCTCTCCTGCGTAGGAGGTGACAAGTCTCGTATTGCATGTCTACTATCTGCATATGATTCGTGAACGTATCTGAGCAACGCCGTTATGATCATCCGGTTAAAGACGACGTTTGACGCAGTCAAGACACGTCACTCCTCATATCAAATACTCTAGACATCTCAGGTCTGAGGATCCAAGAACGAACCGCTGTATGAGATTCAAGTCATGACTCATGTCCATGTGACAATCTCATGCGGGTCATCCAGTAACTCGTTCCAAACGAGAACCCATGATTGTGATTTGCATCTAATGCATATGATCATAATCATCTATCACACATCATGCTGGTCTTAATTCATCATTGTTCCCACAATGATAACTGACCAGGGAATTTAGAATCATCTGCAATGATTCAAGGATATTTACCGTAATATAACAAACATGCTAATCATATAACGGGAAAAGTAATGCATTCATAAACCAATGAATAAATACATAGTCAAAATGTCATATCACGGATCATCCTAGAGCATCACAACCAACAATTAGGAGCCGACTAGAGTTAGACGAGGACGAGGAAACGGTGATGGCCCAGTTCTTAGATGGACTGCAGGATAAGATTGCTCGAAAAGTTGAGCGACTCACCTGGTGTAGACTGATATCTACTAGTCATACTCAATGCATATGATACATCCGGACGAGTACATAACATGGCGTACATGATGGATCCAATTGCCGAGGCATATGGAATCCTATTCATGCGCTCTTGCTCATCCTGTGTCTTTGGACACTGAGTTTTGCTAAGAGCTACGTCATGTCCCATTGGCAAGGCACCCCTCTTGGAGTCTTGCATCTTGAACCGATTCAAGACCTTGTCAATGTATGTACTCTGACTTAGACCAAGAAGCCTTCTCGATCTATCTCTATAGATCTTGATTCCTAGAATATAGGCGGCTTCTCCTAAGTCCTTCATCGAAAAGACCGATCCTAGCCAGGATTTTACTCCTTGCAAGGTAGGAACGTCATTTCCGATGAGCAATATATCATCTACATAAAGTACAAGGAAGACCACTGTGCTCCCACTGACCTTCTTGTAAACACATGGCTCATCTTCGTTTTGCAGGAAGCCAAACGTTTTGACTGCCTCGTCAAATCGAATATTCCAGCTCCTCGAAACCTGCTTCAGTCCATAAATGGATCTTTGAAGGTTGCACACCTTCCGTCTTAGGATCAACAAAATCCTCGGGTTGTGTCATGTACACATCCTCGAGCAAATTCCCGTTAAGGAATGCGGTCTTGACGTCCAATTGGCCATATCTCGTAGTCATAATACGCAGCTATGGCTAGCAGAATCCGTATGGATTTAAGCATCACGACTGGTGAAAAAGTTTCATCATAGTCTATACCATGAATCTGCCGAAACCCTTTCGCGACGAGTCGTGCCTTATAGGTATGCACGATGCCATCCATGTCGGTTTTCTTCTTGAAAACCCACTTGCATCCAATGGTCTTAATACCATCGGAATGCTAACCTGGGACGCTTCCCAGTCCATATCTCATATGGAGTCTTCTGAACCGACTTTGTTAGACAGTTGTTCAGTATAAACGCTGTTGTTTCCAAGGCGTAACCCCAAAAGGATTTAGGAAGACCGACCTGACTCATCATAGACCGTACCATATCTAATAAGGTTCGGTTCCTCCTCTCGGACACGCCATTC
>NW_010963496.1:145187-146522 GCF_000463585.1 Tarenaya hassleriana | reverse complement strand
CGTTGATGTGGCCAAGTCGACAATGCTAGAGATAGGTCGGGTTTAAGTCGTTCGGCTTAAACCGCTTGGTACTAACATTATAGATCGACCTGTGTCCAGATGGTTCATCTTCCAAAACATAAAGGCCATTAAACTGGTAACCCGAATTATGCGATTCTTGTTTGATGGGCAAGATGACAAAATCTCCTTTTACTAGAAAAGGAGAACGGGCTACGGAGTTGCTAGAACTCATACATAGTGATGTGTGCGGTCCTATGAGCTCGCCCGCTAGAGGAGGTTATCTGTACTTTGTTACGTTTACTGATGATTTCAGTAGGTACGGTTATGTCTACTTGATGAGACATAAGTCTGAAACGCTTGAATTGTTCAAGACTTTCAGAAAGACAGTTGTTCAGTATAAACGCTGTTGTTTCCAAGGCGTAACCCCAAAAGGATTTAGGAAGACCGACCTGACTCATCATAGACCGTACCATATCTAATAAGGTTCGGTTCCTCCTCTCGGACACGCCATTCCACTGTGGCATTCCAGGTGGAGTCAACTGTGAGACAATCCCAGAATCTGCCAGATAGTCAGTGAACTCTTGGCTCATATACTCGCCACCTCGATCAGATCGAAGCAACTTGATCGTCTTGCCAAGTTGGTTCTGTACCTCGTTTCTGAAAATCTTGAACAATTCAAGTGTTTCAGATTTATGTCTCATCAAGTAGACATAACCGTACCTACTGAAATCATCAGTAAACGTAACAAAGTACAGATAACCTCCTCTAGCGGGCGAGCTCATAGGACCGTATACATCACTATGTATGAGTTCTAGCAACTCTGTAGCCCGTTCTCCTTTTCTAGAAAAAGGAGATTTTGTCATCTTGCCCATAGAAAAGGAGATTTTGTCATCTTGCCCATAGAAAAGGAGATTTTGTCATCTTGCCCATCAAACAAAAATCGCACGATTCGATTGATTCATACTCAAAAGAATCAAGAAGTCCATCAGAATGAAGCTTCGCTATGCGTTTCTCGTTGATGTGACCAAGTCGACAATGCCAGAGATAGGTCGGGTTTAAGTCGTTCGGCTTAAACCGCTTGGTACTAACGTTATAGATCGACCTGTATCTAGATGGTTCATCTTCCAAAACATAAAGGCCATTAAACTGGTAACCCTTACCATAGAATAAATTGCCTCTATAAATGGACAGACATTTGTTCTCAATAACAAATCTGAAACCATCTGAGTCTAAGCATGAAATCGATATGATGTTCCTACTGATGGCAGGTACAAAATAACAATCATACAATCCAATACAAGGCTAGAAGGTAAAGTGAGATCGTAAGTGCCGACG
>NW_010963496.1:144574-144856 GCF_000463585.1 Tarenaya hassleriana | reverse complement strand
GCTGATAGCAGGTACAAAATAACAATCATGTAACTCCAACACAAGGCCTGAAGGTAAAGTCAGATCGTAAGTCCCGACGGTCAATGCAGCAACTTTTGCTCCATTCCCGACGCGGAGATCTACTTCTCCCTTCCCCAATTGTCTACTTTCCCGCAGTCCCTGCACATTTGGACAAATGTGCGAGGCACATCCGGTATCTAATACCCATGACGTAGAAGTACACAAGTTGACCTCTATAACGAAGATACCAGAAGTTGAAGCTTCTGCAAGCTTCTTCTTTCT
>NW_010963496.1:134787-144245 GCF_000463585.1 Tarenaya hassleriana | reverse complement strand
CATCTTTCCAAGCATCAAGCTGGACACGTCCAGATCATCATCCTCATGCTTCCAATAAGCATCAATGATCGATCCAGAAACCTTGGTCAGAGGCTTATCCTTCATAAGGATAGATTGCATGGTGAGATTAACCAGATTCCTGCAACAGATATATACTACAGAAAAACACAAACAAACAGACAGAAAATATGCAAGTCGCTTAGTACACTTACTAGATAATAGATGCAATATGACAGGCTCCCACTAAGAAAAACACCCTCAATGAGTTTCCAAGTGAGGTAGGATCCATATTTCACATGTTTTTGAGTCAGCTAGGGCATGACGCTAAAAACCATGCTATTTACACTACAAAAAAACAGTTATATAGCGACGGAAAAATCCGTCGCAATTAAGAATTTACGACGGAATGCGACGGATTTATTTCCGTCGCTATAGCGCTGTCGTAAACGTATAACGGTCGTTAATCCGTCGCTTTTTTGCGACAGAAAAAATTTGCGTTTTGCGACGGAATGCGACGGATAATTCTGTCGCAAATTGCGACGGAATTTTTTCCGTCGCAAATGTTTTAAAAAATTTAAAAAATATATAAATAAATTATATACTATATATACACATACATATATACATTTTTACATACACATACACCTATATACACATACATTCATACACATACATTACACACATACAAATATACATACACATACATATATATACACATATATTTTCATATACACATTCATATATACACAAACACACATACACATTCACACATATACACATATACACACATATATACATATACATAAATACTCATATACATATACATTTCACAAACACATACACATATATATAAACACACACATATACACATATATTCATATACACATACAATCACATATACATACACATACATATTCACATTCACATACATATACACATACACATACATAAACACACACACATACACATTCACACATATATATACACATTCACTTACACACACATACACATACATAAACACACACACATACACATTCACACATACATACACATTCACTTACACACATACATAAACACATACAAACACATCTAACACACACATATATATACATAAATACATATATATTACCTTATGGGAGAAATTTGGCGACATTTGGAGAGATTTAGAAGAAATTTGGCGATTTTTAGTTTTTTTTCGGAAATCTTTGAAGTCTGATGAAGAAGACGACTCGTGGTTTTATATTGCGTTTTGCGACGGAATTTTCCGTCGCAATCCGTCACAAAATGAAATTAATTTACGCGCCCAAAATTCAAAAACTTTCGTCGAAAAACGAAACCAAATACATTGCGACGGAATATTCCGTCGCAATCCGTCGCAATTTTTATTTTTCGTCGCAAATCATCTATTTCTTTATTGTGACAGAATTATCCGTCGCAAACCGTAGCAAATTGCGACGGATTTTGCGACTGTTTGCGACGGATAATTTTTTTCCACATTCTGTCGTAAAATCGTCACATTTCGTCGCAATTTTCTCTGCGACGGAAATCTCCGTCGCAAATTCCGTCCCTATATGCAGGTTTTTTTGTAGTGTTAGGTAGACAACACTTTGTCAATCACATCCTATGTGATTCCTAGATGAGTATGGGATAGTGATACGCTATCACTGCATGTTCCTCATCCCATCCTTACCATTAGGTCCAAGTCCGACTTGATAACTCAATTCAAGCTCAACCATATTCGAGCTATGAGAATCACGATTTCTCCATACTGCCTCACCAAGATAGTCAGGCACGCTCAGCTAGGGCATGACCCGTAACCATGACGATCGAGGCCTTGACAGTTGCTCTACTAATGGGCGGTAATAGCTTGAGATTAAACATGAGGCTTCATTTGTCTTGAACACCAGGATACCTTGACCGAATTCAAGTCATTCCAGTCAAGTTGTTCTGATCAACTCAGATGAACTACTCTTAGTTCGTTTGAGTCGTCTGTATACAGAATCTCTTGGCCAAACAACATTTGTTTGCCTTAGATTCGATACCAGAACTCTCTCAATATCCTAATTCAGATATTTGATTCGAGACAACAATTGCACAATCAAAACTCTGAATTCTGGATTGTCATCAAGCTTGGTCTTATGTGAGGCTTTGATTCCTATTCTGATAATTGATCTGACACAACGATTGTTCGATCAAAAACTTGAATTTTCGGAATCCCGGATTGTCCGAGGTCCAGACCGACCGGTCCAGCCTGTGGACCGATCGGTCTGACCACCTCAGACCGTTCTGCGTTATTCGGTCCTGGTCCGAGACGCAGACCGGTCGGTCCAACATTTGGACCGATCGGTCTGGACCTATTCGGACCGAACGGACTGATCTCTGGTCTAATGTCCAAGACTGGACGGTCCAACCTTTGGACTGATCGGTCCAGACTCTTAGACTGAGTGCAGACCGATCCTGAAGACCGAACGTTCCATCAGACCCAGACCGTTCGGTCCGAATACCAGACCGGTCGGTCTGACGAACGTTATCTGAACTCCTCTTAAAGTCATCGGTCCAGACCGGTCGGTCCAACCTTTGGACCGATCGGTCTGACCTAATTTGACCTAAAAGGAATAGCCGTCGTCACGTATAGACCGATCGGTCTACTATCTAGACCGGTCGGTCCACGCGATGGACATACTTCGGATCTCGGTTTCGGGTCCCGAAAACTAGGGTTTTCACCCTCGTTTCGACGCACCGTCAAGCCTCCCATGAACCTCGCTCATCCATGCATCATTCAACAATCAAAATCATCAAACAAGCATAGATCTCATGTTTACATGCATTCTAACCATTAAAACCATGAAAAACATGCAAAGATCTATAGTCTACATGCATTCTAACAATTAAAACCATGCAAACCTGCAAAGATCTATTGTTTACATGAACTTTAACAATTAAAATCATGCAAACAAGCAACAGGCACGACGATATACAGAGAAACCAGGCTCTGATACCACTGTTGGGTTCCCTTCGGGTTCCTAGCATGCGATCTCATCGATCTAGGGTTTGGATTCTAGGTTTCACGCAGCGGAAGGAAAGATCTAAACCTAGCCAAACGTCACACAAAACCAATTGTGCAATAACCCGAACAATCGTGTATATCATCGTGGGATTCGAATACTTACCTCGTTCTTTCAATATCTGGAAGTATCAATCGATCCAGGGCCTGTTTTAATCACCAAGAGTTGAAAGCACAACTCCTATACACGTATCTACACCGGCGGGATGAATTCCAACACTTTGGAACGTATTTGTTAGGATTTGTGAAGAGAAAACGATGTCCTTGACTTGGAATCGATATTCCAATCACTAGAACTCAAAATCAAGCTTCTCTAAGCTCTAATGAGTGTCTTGGACGTCTTAGGTTCGTTCTCTAGGGTTTGTGGCGGCTCTCTCATTAATTAGAATTGCCCAAAACCCTTAAAACGCGAAATAGAAAATCTGCCCGAAAATCGGACCGTCCGGTCTAGGTCTTGGACCGGACGGTCTGGCTTTCAACGCAGAACGGACGGTACGTAACTACTCATAGAACGGGCGGTCTGTACGTCTGGACCGTTCGGTCCAGGTCTGGACCAGACGGTCTGGTGCTTGCGGAACGATCGGTCCGTTCTTCAGCGGAACGGACGGACTGACATGGCTGGACCGTCCGATTCAGGGCTGGACCGGACGGACTGGCCGTCTGGAACACTTCCAGCTCGTTCTGTGGTTCCTTTCTCGCGTCGTTCTCTTCACGTGTGATCCATCCCTAATGGTGTGTGACCCTGTAGGCCCACTCGAAGTGGCAGTGGCTTCGGAACCCTTCCCCGAACCACAAGTCATGGTTAGCCTCTAGCAAGACGCCATGACCACCCACCTAGAATAGAGTTAGAGGTGATCTAACAAAGCCAGCAATAGTTCGAGTTCTGATCCTTTGTCTCACGATGTCGTATGTTGAACAAGGGCATGGTATGAGCCACCCTTCAAGTTCAGCCGCTTACTCGTCTAGGCAAACCGACTGATAAAATAGATGTACATTCATCTATAGCGTGGCCACGCATTTTCACAGTCCGATTTTCACGAAGGGCCCAATGAGCTAAGAACCTCGAGGCAGTGTGTATATTTTAATTGTTATTTATACTTTGCAATTCCATTTAGTCATGGTTAGTCTCTAGCAAGACGCCATGACCACCCACCTAGAATAGAGTTAGAGGTGATCTAACAAAGCCAGCAATAGTTCGAGTTCTGATCCTTTGTCTCACGATGTCGTATGTTGAACAAGGGCATGGTATGAGCCACCCTTCAAGTTCAACCGCTTACTCGTCTAGGCAAACCGACTGATAAAATAGATGTACATTCATCTATAGCGTGGCCACGCATTTTCACAGTCCGATTTTCACGAAGGGCCCAATGACATCTCTCCTGCGTAGGAGGTGACAAGTCCCGTATTGCATGTCTACTATCTGCATATGATTCGTGAACGTATCTGAGCAACGCCGTTATGATCATCCGGTTAAAGACGACGTTTGACGCAGTCAAGACCGTCACTCCTCATATCAGATAATCTAGACATCTCAGGTCTGAGGATCCAAGAACGAACCGCTGTATGAGATTCAAGTCATGACTCATGTCCATGTGACAATCTCATGTGGGTCATCCAGTAACTCGTTCCAAACGAGAACCCATGATTGTGATTTGCATCCAATGCACATGATCATAATCATCTATCACACATCATGTTGGTCTTAATTCATCATTGTTCCTACAATGATAACTGACCAGGGAGTTTAGAATCATCTGCAATGATTCAAGGATATTTACCGTAATATAACAAACATGCTGATCATATAACGGGAAAAGTAATGCATTCATAAACCAATGAATCAATACATAGTTAAAATGTCATATCACGGATCATCGTAGAGCATTACAACCAACACAAGAAAGATGACGAGTTATGGTTCGTGATGAACGGAGTCCCAATTAGGTATTCGCTGTGGGAACACGCTATTCTCTGTGGTTTAAATTGTTCTCCGTTGCCCGAGAATTGGGAGGACATTGGAGGGTTCGAATTCTACCGTAAATTCTTTGGTCAAGAGAGTTTTGAAAAGGTTATGAAAGCAGAAGTAATGAAGAAGTTTGGGGAATTGGTTGTAGATGACAGAGAGACCGATTGAAGATGGCTTATTTGTTGCTGCTCAGTTATGTCATTGGGCACCAACATTCGGAATACGTGAATCCATTTCTGTTGAAGATTGTCAACAATGTGGATGCATGCGAAAAATTCTCCTAGGGGACGTTCACGTTCAACAATGTTCATGAGTTTGTGGTGAACTATCTGAATAAACATCGGAAGCCGGCTAATCAGTGGAACTTACCAGGGTTTATAATTCCCCTCACGGTAAGGGTTTAGGGTTTACTAAACAAAATAAAGAGTTGTCAAGAAATACTTTATTAATGTTTTGTATTTGTTATAACAGATGTTGCCGTTCGAATGTATTCCCAAGGTTCATTCAGGCGGATGGTATAGTGAAGTCAGGGTGGAAGGAAATGTGAAACAATCATGTCCAAGGATGTGCCGACGATGTTTCATTCCGAAAAAGAAGTATGGAATCAGACAAGGTTTGACAAGGATTGGAAGGACGCAGGTCAGTTCCAAAAGAGTAGTAATAGTGTAGTCTGAAAAAATAGTGTTAGGGAAGTTGAAAAACAGTTGTGGTTTTTAGTCGTTTTCTTACTTGAGCATTTAATTTCAGGATATTGCGAGCATTCTAATTCCAGAGGAGGCTGAGAGCCATCTAGTTGTGCATTTGGAGACAATTGATAATGTTGATGAGGTGGTTGATAGTTGGATGGCGCATTTGGTTGAAGATGTGAAATCTGTGAAATGGAGAGATATACTCGAGGCTGATGTGAAATCTCACATCGAAGTACCAATGATGCAGATGCAGATGCAGAAGAAAAGGAAAGCAGCTGCTTCAACAAGAAATGTGGAAAAAAGAAGAAGAAGAAGCGAAAAAGGCAAAAGACAAGTGACTTATAAAGAAGAAGAAGAAGAAGAAGAAGACCAAGGCGATGGTCAAGATTTAACTTCTCAAGTCTCGCATTTGAAAGGGCAAGTTGGGTATCTGACTCGGAAGTTGGCTGAGACAGAAAAGAAATTGCAAAGTGCGATTGCAGTACAAGGTGAACAAATGAAGCAAGCGATTGAAGGTCAAGGTGAGTTTATGAAGAAAGTGATTGTGGTCGGTATGATCGCAGCGGGTAAGTACGACAATCCCTTTGAAGTTGAAGCTCGGTTGGATTACTTGATGAAGAAAATGACTGAGTTGACTGGGAATAAAAAGGCTGAGGGTTCGGCCAGGACTACGAGAACCCCTCCGGAAACATATGAAGAGGCTGTCGAAAAAGAAGGAGAAGGTGAGGAAGCAATGATGAAGAGTCTGAAAAGACAGAAAAAGAAAAAGAATATGAAGATGCGGGAAAAGAGGATGAAGAAATGGGACAAGAGGGGAAAGAGGTCGAGGGAATGGGAGAAGAGGCTGTTGCTGAAGGGGAGAAAGAGGCTGCAACAGAAGAGGGTTTAGAGGCTGAGAGAGTGGGAGAAGAGGCTGCAGCAGAAGAGGGTTTAGAGACTGAGAGAGTGGGAGAAGAGACTGAAACAGATGATGACGGAGGGGAGGCCGAGGAAGGTGGCGAGAGAGACTGAGAGAGTGGGAGAAGAGACTGAAACAGATGATGACGGAGGGGAGGCCGAGGAAGGTGCAGAGACTGTGAGGCCGAACAAACCAACTGACAGGTTATTACGAGTCAGAAAAACATCATCCAAAACAACGAGTCCATGGGCGGATACAATGAAGTCTATCAATTCGAAGGGTGGAATCATTAGATCGCGAGGAAGGGGAAGAATAGGTAGAGGTCGTGGGAGATTTGGATTAAGACGTATCCATGGGCGGATACAATGAAGTCTATCAATTTTATGAACTCAGTTTTCTGCGATTATGTCCTTGGTACCTAAACTCTTGAACTTTGTTTCGTAGACCTTTGAACTCAGTTTGTGGGTTGTATGTTTGTGTTATACTTGTGGATTATGGTCTTTTATGTTTGTGAGTAGTTTGTGAATTATGGTTGTTTGTACAATATTATTGTTTGTGAATTGTGACAGGTTTGGATTTGTAAAAAACTAAGTAAACCCTTGTTAAAAACAATCTATGAGAAGTCGTAAGTTAAGGCTATAGAAGTCGCAACAAACAAGTAATGTCAAAAAATATTATGTAAATTTTATAATCGTATAAACCATAGACAAAAAAAATCCATCAGATCAGAAAACTTTTCTGCGATGTGGTCTCCACCTCAGAAAAAAGTCAATATTTTAGCGCAGTGGACCCCACAGATGGAAAAAACATCGGGCAAAGTAACACAATTATGACAAGTGTGCCCATGATATTTTTAAACATTCGAAAAACCTTTTATTTAAGACTTAGTTGCATCCAATTTACTACTAATATATGACTCTATTACCACGTTGTTACGACTTCAGTTGGTCGTAAGTTTGAAAAAATGGTTTATTTGTCTAAAATTCGTCGAGAGATGAATGTGAAATATAAAAGTACGTGTAAATACATCATTAAATTGCACCCATTTAATATTTTAAGAACTTTTGAAATTTTGTACAAACATAATATGAAAGCAAGCCTATGTAGATATGAATGTGTAACTCTTACTTTGGAGAGAAAGTAATGAAATTTTCAAAATGTCATAAAATATGACCCCATAATGTCATGTTTTATCCTTAATTAGGATGTAATTATCACAACATTAACGAAACTCGTAATAATTTATGCAATTTTACCCACTTTCAAAAAGTATGTAACAATCGCAACAGAGTTACAAGCAAGTCGCAATTATCTGGTTTTGGTTTATAATAGGACAAAATCCAACGACCACATTGTCTACTTTTTGACTTTTTTTTGTGGGCCCCCGAAGACAGATTTTCACGGTTTTTAAAGAGTTTTCCATTGACTTTTCCCTCTTGCCAAACATACATATTATAAAAAGTGGCAATATAGTAGCGACAAAATAGTTCCAAAAAAGTTGTCCAGTTAAAAGATAGAAATATATAAACATGGTTTACATTTCATCCCGTAACTGCACCCGGACTTCGTAGTCTTTAGTCTTCATCCTCTTTGAATGTGCTTCATTCTCCTCCTCCGAATCACCTACCTTCAATCTCGATTTTCTCTTCTTTATTCGTTTTTCCCCCGCACTCTTTATACGATTCGTCATCGGGCGTCCAACACGTCGGTCTCTTATAGCAGGAGGATCGACTTTCAACTCCGCTATATGATCAGGAATTTCCCAATGAGAAATATCAGAAACTGGGTACACACTATCAGCATATGCCAATTCTCATGTGGCCCTCGTATAGTACGATGAACAATACTCAAGTAACTTTTCTTTGTCACAGTGCTCATGCAAAGCTTTTATCGCATGAGAACAAGGATATTTATCAACATCTCACATTTTGCAATCGCAACACTTCTTTCCAAGAATCAACGAAATACGTTTTCCCATTGTCCTCCGTCACTTCGTATTCTTTCCAATTGCGATTTATCTCTCGTATACTAAACGCTTTGGACGTTCTATACCGCCTATGTAACTCCTTATGAACTTCAGGCGTCAATTCATGTGCACACCACCCTTTGATGCAAGCACCCAAAGCAAGAAATGCATACTTAAAAGTTTGTCCATCTTCTTCAAATTGTATCTCCGTTATCGTACCCTCGTTTTTTTCCTTCAACATATGGAAATAACTCGGAAGCCTATTATAGTTTTCCACCGGATTCCCCCAAACAGCATTTTGAGCTTGTTTTCTTCCTCTCCATGCCGTTATGTAAGAAACCTTGCATTTATAAGCTTTGCTCACCAAAGACATCAACCTTTTCACTCTAGGAAGATCAACTTGTCCCGCAAAATGTCTTTTGAGATAAGCAACAACCATCTCTATTGTACCATTGTTTGTTTTCCCTTCTCTCTCTTGTGGTTGTAACAACGGTGTACATGTATGGACATTCACGTGCTTCATCACTCTAAAACACTCAGTTTTCTTTTTAACCACTGTTCGAACTTTCCACATACAACCTTGTCTTCGAAATCGACATCTTGCTTCCCATATATGTGATTCGGACTTGTATACATAATATTCAAAACATGCATCATGTGAAGCTTTCATTACCTTCATCTTTAGCTCTTTCTTACTGTCAAATTCCTTTCCCACCGTAAAACCCAATATGTCTTCAAACGAGAAACATTCGGTTCCACTTACACGTCTTCCACCATCATCTGCAACTTCAGTACCTAACTCTATTGCAACTTCAGTACCTAACTGTATTGTAACTGCATTCCCTAACTCCGTTGCAACTTCAGTAGCTACCTCT
>NW_010963496.1:132845-134522 GCF_000463585.1 Tarenaya hassleriana | reverse complement strand
CAAACACACGTTTCTAGCTCAACTCCATCATCATCCTTTCGCTCTACGTATAACCATCCTCGCCGTCCATTAATTTTGCTAAATAGGAAAGATTTCACTCCCATGTCATCGACTATATATTCCGGACGGTTTCCATCCATTACAATTGGAACAAAACTCAGTTTCGTCTTTCCTAAATCAACGGTTAGCTGGACACAGACAGTTCCGACAAGTTCCTCGTGTGTTACTTCGCTTGCTTTGTTAAAAATGCATATTGTCTTCGAACAATCATCACTTCCCTTCCATTCAAATAATCCATCATCATTTTTTCCCCAAAAACTACCATACCGAATACAAATACATGTATAACAATCTTCAAAACCATCCATAATCCTGTCAAATGAACCAAAATTTGTCATTCTCATCAACAACCCAAAAATTTCAGACATTTAAATGAAACCCTAGAACAGAATTTAAGGCACAATAATAAACTAAAATGCTTGGGTTTTACTCTCATTATACCTGTATAGGAGATTTAGTTTCGAAAGCACAAAAAAAAAACTGATCACAAGCTTGATTTAAAGCTCCGACAGAGCTTCAATGGCGGACGGAAATGCGCACGATCGGGATGAAACAGGGAGAGAGATGAGAGAGAAGCACATTTAATTTATCTCAATATTTAATATTCACACGTTTTTAATATCAGATTTTCAAGCGAAAAAACATTTCATTTCTTTTTCAATCAAAACGAAACATTTCATTAAATGAGTATTTAGGTCTTTTGTCATAAAAAGTAGGGTACAAACTGCAACGTTTTTTTCAGGTATTTTTTGGTTGTGTACAGAAGAAATTCTTGTGACACATCTGGACTATTTAAGTAATAAACCCCGTTCAACCGCTTTTTTAGTTTTTTACTAGCACAAAAATCCGGGTTAATATAATGCACATATATTTATTCAGGTCATTATCAAAACTATAAGCTATTTTGACTGCCTATTAATCTCTGATGAGTAAAATAGACGAGAAATAAATATAATAAATTAGTATGATCAGTATAAATTTAACGTTATGATTAAAAAAATCAAAATATGACCAGATTATATTTATGGTTATATAGATCACAGAATTAAAGATGAAAAAAATGTATGTATTAAAGTCAAAACAGAGAGAACGTATTTTTGATATAATGTCTATTTATTTCACCCATAAAAAAATCCTAAACACATAAAATTATGAAAACTAACTGCTTGTTTGAAAAATATATTGCCGAACTTACAACATATATAATTATAATTTTTAAAATTGAAAAATACATCAATATAATTTCTAAAATAATCTTTGGATCAATATCATCGAAGTTTTAAGTTTTAAGAAGGGATAATCACATAAAAATACCCGAACTTTTACAAAAATCTCAAATAAATATCCGAACTATAAAATTATCATATAAATACCTGAACTTTTAAAAACTCCCACATAAATACCCAGACTTTTAAATTTTTTCTAAATCAAACAAACACAACTGCTGACTCAGCAAAAAACTGCTGACTCAGCAAAAAAAACTGTTACTCAGCAAAAAACTGCTGACTCATCATTCAAAAATATTATTAAATATCCAAATATTCATCTACATATATTTAAATTAATATATGCATATAAATTCACATATATATACAAATATATATATATATATATATA
>NW_010963496.1:84888-132535 GCF_000463585.1 Tarenaya hassleriana | reverse complement strand
TGTGTTTTATTAATTATAAATAATTTTATTTTTAATATATATATATATATATATTTGTATATATATGTGAATTTATATGTATATATTAATTTAAATACATGTAGATGAATATTTGGATATTTAATAATATTTTTTAATGCTGAGTCAGCAGTTTTTTGCTGAGTCAGCAGTTTTTTTTGCTGAGTCAACAGTTTTTTGCTGAGTCAGCAGTTGCGTTTGTTTGATTTGGAAAAAATTTTAAAATTTGGATATTTATGTGGGAGTTTTGAAAAGTTCAGGTATTTATATGACAATTTTATAGTTCAGGTATTTATTTGAGATTTTTGTAAAAGTTCGGGTATTTTTATGCGATTATCCCTTTTAAGAATAAATTTGCACCATTTTACAGATTCAAATTTTTTAATGGGTTTTATCCTTTATTTTAAAAAACATATATATTTATAATTTTAATAGTAAAAGTACCGTAAAAATATGGTATTCTATTGAAGTGTGGAGAATGGATATCACAAAACCAGAATGTTTGAGTAAACAAAACAAAACAAATAAATAAATAAACCCGAGAAGGTAAAAATGTTAAAATTTAACCGCGTCGTTGGTGGGAATATTCTTGCCGATGAAATCGAGAATAACCGCTCCCTTCGATTTCCCCAATTTTACCGCTTTGTGGGTAGAAAAAACCTCACCAAGAAACAACCTCCTATAAACAGAAATTGTTTCACCTCACAATTTTCTCTCCCTTTCTCGAGCTTCTCACCATTTTCCGGGAAAGTTTACAGAAACAATCGCCCCAAATTCTCGAGGAAAAAAAAAGCAAGGGTTTTCCTCCGACTTTGGGCTCCGCTAGGAGTTTCTCATCGATGGTGAGTCATTTTGACGCCGTTTCTTCCCCTGATTTCTTTAAAATTCTCTCTGGATTCTTCCGTTTTCCTTATGGTTTTCGGTGATTTCACAGGATCAACCTGCGCTTTCCGCAAGAACAAGCCCCAGACGTCGGCCTCTCGAGACCTGTGGAGCTGCGATTATCGCCACGGCTCGTGTCTGTTACACCAGAAGCCAAAATGTTAAGAGCTCGACGGCTAAACTCGTCAACAACACGTTCAGAGCCGCGCTATACGTCTCATCGTTCATGAGCCCCTTCCATCGTTATCTCCTGGCCATGCTCTCTGTCGCAGACGATCGCATTCTCGCGCTGCAAGAAACCCTAGAAACCTACCTCCCATTCACGAGATTCATCTCCCTCAAAATCCAACATTTGCTGGTAATCACAGAGACCCTTCCCGAAAAACTGGACAATGCGATGGAGAAAGCTCCCGGATTGATCAACCACGCCTCGGCGTTAGACTGGATATTGGCTCTCGCCATCTATTACCTCGATTGCTTGGTGGGTGTCCTGACAAGGTTTAGAGACAGAAGCTCAAAGGAGAAGGAGAAGGAGATTATGGTGGATAAGAGTTTCAGCTCGTCTGGGTCGGTGTTTCTCGACGAGGAAGAGAAGAAACCAGAGCCGGAAAAGACAAGGGCGACGTACAAGGAAGTGTTGCAGAAGTGGAACGTCAAGGAAGATGCAAGCGACGATGATGGCAGCGACCCGATTCTTGAACTGTTCGAGACGAGATGGATACTGAATCCCACGATGCGAAGCTGCAGAAGCGCAGATTCTCTCATGCTCTCACTCACATCCTGAACCATGTCTGAAGCTGACTTTTTCTGTCTGTTCATCCATTAGTTTCTGTGGTTTCTTGCTCTGTCCGAATCAAAAGTGTTTCGATCTTCTTGTCTTGGGCAAGAACAGGAAGAGGAAAAAGAAGAAACAGTGTCTGAAAGATGTTTTTTTTTTTGCCCATTGAGTTTAAAAAACAGAAAAACTCTTGAGGTTTCTCTATAACTGTAAGCTACCGTAAAATCTAATAATACATGTGTAAGATATCTACATGAAAGCCAGCAAAAGCCGGTGAGAGGGAAAATAGCAAAAAAAAATCGAATGTACATAATCTTCTTCTCTATGAAACAGTGGAGTCAGTAAGAGCTGAAAGGGGGAAAAAGCTTTTTACATCGAATGAACGTCCCTCACTGGTGAAGCGAGTAGCTTTTCTTCCAGAAGAAACTGAACGGCCTTGTCATCGTCTTCCTCCTCGAGATTGATTTGGACAAGGGTTTTCCTTCAGAAGCAGGAGAAGAAAGGGTTTTCTTTCAGAAGCAGGAGAAGAGTCGGAAGAGGCGGGAGCTGAACAAGGGGAGGAGATGGAAGAATTCGATTTCCGGGGAATTTCATGTGGCTCGTCCCCTTTTGGCGATGGCTGGTCCCGTTGCCGCTGCTCCCGGAACAACATCAGAAGCTTTTGAGCCTTCTCTCTTCCCCGTTGAGACCCGTTCACTGAGATCGACACTAACGATGGAATTACCCCTTCTTGTAGAACCATCTGACTGCACGTCTCGTTTCCCATGCATAGAGTGAGAAGGCAGGCCACCGCTTGTTCTTGTTCGATCGTGTCACCCGTGTCTAACACCGTTGCAAGACAGCTAATCATTCCCTGAGACGATATCATCTCCTCTCTGCCCTCCTGGCTCGAAGCTAGATTCAGAAACACAGCTAACGACTTCTCTACCCACAAGTTTTCACCCGTCAAGGCAAGAGCTTGGAGGCTCTTGATAACTCCGGACGAAAGGAGGGCCGGGATATTGGGAGAGTACGTGGAAAGGTTGTAAAGGGTGTGAAGGGCATCGAGCTTGCATTGCCTCCCGCTTTCGCTATGAAGAAGATTGACTAGAAAAGAGACAGCTTGACTCGAACCTATGACGGGTTTGGCATCTTCTAGACACGAAAGGTTCAAGTAAAGGGCGGTGGCAGGCCCGTGAGAGTGGGAACTCGATATCATTTTCTCCAGAAGTGGAATTACCCCTGAATTCAGTATCAACTCTTTGTTCCTGCAATGCATCAAATAAGAAAATCATATAACCGAGATCCTTCTTCCGGAGAAAGATCATGCAAAGGGGCATTTCTAGAAATGAGAAGCAAACCTGTTATTGTTTACAGCCAAATTAAACAGAGCCATAGCTCCGGTTTCCTCTGCCACTGCATCATTTTCATGAACAGCTGATTCCAGAAACCGCAATAAGGCTTCGAGAAATCCATTGGCACCCATGAAGATCCTCGCCTCTTCGTCATCTTTCAATAATAGCCTTATTCTTTCTACAGCTTTGCACTTTTTGTCCAAACCTTCTTCCTCTGCGTTCAAGACTGCCAATAAATCCTGATACCTCTCAAGTACATTCAGATCAGAATCCTCATCATCAGTCACAAGTTTCTCTTCGTTGTTTCCTTGTTCAGCTACAATAGCACCACTCTCCTCCAGTGGAACCACTTTTACGCTCTTCGATTTGCAAGATCCCACACTTTCGACTGACTTTGAGTTTGTGGATTCGGAATCTGAAAGAACGAGCCTCCAGTAGTTGAGGTCAAGAGATTCTGGTGGCCCGGTTGGGATAGGGACTCCATTCTGCTCGCACCAGCTCCCGACAAGACCCTTAACACAGTAATTGGGAGTAAGGGACCGATGAGGGAGCTGCTGCTGAGTCTTTGGACAAGTGTTATGCCCATCATTGAACCATTTCTCGATGCAAACCCGTTCATAAGTCTGCCCGGAAGCAATAATTACGGGATCACACATAAGCTGCAACGATATCGGGCATCTCAGTTCCTCCGGTGGAATGGGCATCTGCGCTGATTTCCTACTGTTAATGGACTTGAAGTTGAAAGAACCAAACTTGGATAGCTGGCGTCCAAACCCTTGAACGCTCCCACCTCCAACATCGTCATTACAACCTTGGACAGTGGGAGAACATGGTGAAGAGCCTTGAGAGTCATTATCATCCAAAACCTCGCTTCTGACTAGCTTGGAGTATTTCCTCATAAGATGCAAAAGGTAAGCCACGATAGACTCCTTCCGCTTGTCTTCTTCCACTCGTGCCCTGTCAATCAGTTTCTTCAGCGCCCTTCGCTCTGCCAGAGCAGCTCTAGAAGAAGTTATGGCAAGTCTAGTAGCTGCTTGGTGAAAGATTTCGAGCTCGGTATTGTCGTTGCAGTTGTCGAATTTCTTTCCTTGTTGAAGCAGAGTGATTATCTGATCACCAACTTCCTTCTCCGACGGGTCAAGCTTGAACTTGGTGCCTTCTAGTTCACCAACAATTTCCAAAATCTGAAGAGAAGAGATCGAAGAACAAGAATCAGCTTTTGTCAACTAGAAATCAACACGAGAGATGGTAAGCCTCAGACTTAGAGATTCTCCTGCTCTTCGAAAAGAAAACAATGTGAAAATAACCAATATAGAAGAAATCACCTGAGACCCGATTGAACTTGGAACAATATCCTCCACACGTTTAAGACCGTCGATAAGTGCAGCCTTTGCCTTGTCGAATTTTAACAGAACAGCGTCCCCGGTTATGGCCTGCTTATAAAGAACAATGAATGAACAACAGGTCGGAAATACATTTCGAATGTGGGAAAAAATAAAATAAAATGGAAGAGAAAACTCACCAAGTAAAGTTTGCTACATTCAGAACAATGTTGAAGGATATTCTTTGCCTTGTCGAGTGCAATATGCAACGAGCATAAGGCTTGGATCCCTGATTTACTCCGAGGCCTTGCTGCTTCCAACGAGGGAAATACAGACAGAACCTTGCAGTAAACTGCGGATAGCTCCTTGCACATGTCTCTATGTAACTGCATTTGAGCAATGGCATAGCAAGAGGAAACAAGACAAGACATCAATATTTATTAACATCACATAACAAATGCAGAATCCTCCAGAGATCATCGATGGCCCTTTTTAATCAATTATGAAACCGGATTCAGAAGAATCACATTTCGAAAACATTAGAAGAAAGAGGAACAAACGGATTTGGATTTAAGACCCTTTTCTCAAATTCGATTCCAAGGATCAAAGCAGGAGGCTTTTTGCTTTGAGATTGATGTAATTGAAATGCAAGATTTCGCTCCAAGGCTCTTGTTGTTACCTTGGCATCGCTAGCCGCGAACAAGCTCTCCTCAAGCTCGCTTACATCCATGATCCAACCTCACCGATCCAAAACCTGGGAGCAAAAACAAGGAACAGAACAGAAAGAAATCAATACGGACAAAACACGTATCATGAGTTTCCGAACCAAAAGGTTCTTTTTTTTTTTTTTTGCCTTTGTCCCAGAATTCGCAGGAAACAAACGACGCCATGAAACATTCTCAAGGAAAACACCAAAACCAGTTTCGATTCTGAAAAGCTGTAATCAAATAAACGCAAAAGCTTGATTATGGAAATTACTTTGCCTGAGAATGGATCTTAACCCAGAAAAAAAAATAACGGAAAGGCGGACACTGAAGGATCAAACCATCGATTATTTCATTACAGAAACAGATAAAGATCAGAAAAATCGCATTAACGGAAGACATCCCAGAAAAAGGGGATGAGAAACTGTTAGTTCCGCAAAACCCGCGAAATCCAACGATTAATAGAAACGCGAAAAGAACACGAAATTGGCAGAAAACCCATTCATTCAAAAAAAAGGCCGCGTTCTGAAACACGTGTGAAACCCACAAAAAAGGACCGAAGATTTCGGACGGAAGAACAGAAGAGACAGAAGATGACACATACCGGAGAAATCGGAATCGGCCACGGAGGATTCGACAAAAGAAGAGAAAATCAGAAGGACTGATGAAACAGAGGAGTCAGGGATTAGGGTTTATCCTGCAATCTGTGATTCGGCATCCATGCTGCATCAATACAGCGAGAATTTCTCTGTCGAAACGTACACAGAGAGAGAGGGAGAGAGAGAGGGAGAGGGAGAGAGATGTAAATGGTACTTAACACGAGTGTAAGTTTAAATTAATGAGAACGACATTACCACAAAACTGAAATAATATTTTTAGCTGACCGTACCGTTGATTAAGTAAATGTAAGATTTTTTTATTAATGGTTATCTTGTCAGTTGTTACTGTGATCTAAAAATAATGTTAAAAAATCATAATTTTTTAATTGCAATTATTTAAAAACTAATATCCAATATTAAAACATCAAACTGATTCTTTAATTTAATAAAATACCGTTGTGCCAAAGACAGTATAAATGTTAAAAAAAAATATATTTATTTTTATTCTTTTTAAGAATATTTGTAGACATCGCTTTTGTCTGGATTTTCCTCACACTAAAAAAAGAAATGTCAAAGCAAATCATCGTATGACATCTTTCCAATTAAAAAAAAAAAACCATTGTGACGTTTTCTCGAAATATTTATTTGTTCCTTTTTAATATATCATTTTTATGAATGTACTATAAATTCATTACATATTCATATAAATATAAAAAGGTAATGTTAAATATGAATAATTCAATTAAAATATTAGATATTATTTAATTATATTGAGATGTACAAATAATACTAATGAAATTTTTATTATCTAACACTATTAATAGATTTGTTAATATATAAAATTCATAAAAATGTGTATATATCCAAAAATATTAAGAAAACAAAATATTATGTTTTTCGAAATAACAGTTTAATATATTTTGTTTTTTAAATATGTTTTTGGATGAAAACATCCCATAAACAACAGAAAAAAGTTTGGTAGAGTAAAAAATTAGTTTTTTAAAAAAATAATATTTTATTTGGATCAACTAAACCAATAATTATTGTTGATAGTGGAGATCTTTGTTATCTCAAAAGAAATAAAGTATTCCATCAATAAAGTAAATAAAGTGTAGGGTGCATACTTATTTTCTGAAGTAAAACGGGAACAAAAAATTAAAAAATATATAATTAGGAATAAAGATTAGAAAATAATGAAATAAATATAAAAAATAAAAATTAGAAAATTAGAATTGAGATTTGAGAATATATTTATTATTTGTGTATGGATATCTATCGTATATATAATTAATTATAATTATTACGATATATTATTTTATGTGAAACTGTATCTCCATAATTTTTTTATATAAATTAACTCTTTATTATCAATTTAATAGTTTTCACGAACTTCATATGTCCATAAGTAAACTTTATAGCTTTCTAAACAATGGAAAATCGCCTAATTTTCTACTAATTGAATGATGTAAGTATCTGACCAACAGTTACGAATTCCATATATGGACATAACAAGTCATTGAAAAATTAATATCACTTATATATGATATATTACTTTATCTTAGTGGCTCCATTAATTTTTATTTTATTTGAATAAATATGTGTGTGTGTGTGTGTGCCACCGGTTTTTGAATGTTAAATTTATTGGTACTTTCATAATATATTTAGATTCTGATTAAATGTCTTATTACTTGTCCTAAGTGTCTGCCATTCTATTATTTTATATAAGAACGTCGAATCTAATATTGTACCATTAGAATTTCTGTAGATGCCATCTTACCCGTGAGATTTTAAAATATTGTGTTTTATCTCTTGTGTTCCCACATAATTGTTTACCCATTCCAACAAATATTATTTAATGCGTGAAATGTTTTATCACCTTCAACTTGGGAGATAAAAAAAATTAAAATTAAAATAATCCATAATATTGTTCAATCCAATTTTAAAAATCCAATTATAATACAAATTCATCGAAATTCTATATATAAAAAAAATTCAAATAAAAAACGAGGAATCTGGAAAAAAAATATGCACGATACACGTCCACGAATATCACCGAATCTTTTTTTTTTATAATACGGAAGTTCACCGGACCTTTGGCTGAACTACATCTCCCAGAGAAACGGGGCAACCTATGTGAAAACCTCTCCCCAACCAGGAATCGAACCGTCAACCTCTGAATGATTTGCACCCAACTGCTGATCACTCGCCCACAAGCTGTTGGGTATGTCACCGAATCTTTATTGCGAAAAAAAAAAACAAATCACTGTATTATCCACAACGATAGAAATTAAAAAAATCTCTGTCATAAACATTTTTACGTTTGACGTTTCTGATAATGAGATCAATTTATTTTGTGTATTGAAAACAAAAACCTAAATGTTCTTAAATACACAAATAAGATGAATAAAAATGTGACCAACAAAACAACTACCAAATAAATTGATTAAAACCAAATAGGATATAAATCAATGATATAGCAAATGTAAATAATAATAATTAATAATAATAAAAGTAATAATAATAATAATGACACGCTCAAACACCTATTTTAATTAGCCATTACCACTAGATGACTGAAGCATTGGAATTAATAAAAAACCAAATGTCACGTGTTTCCCTCGAATTTCGGTTTACTGACATTGTTTTCTAAATTTCAGCATTACAATTTATTACTCCCTCCGTTTTAACTTGACTTTTTCTATATTTTATTAAAAAATATGAAATAATCTAAAATAACAATTATTTTGAAAGAGGGATCATGTTTTGTAACTACTCGGGTTGAATCTGATTTTTTCATTTTTTTTTGTTTATTCAGTGTACCATATTCTTATATATATATTTTTTTTGCATGTTAGATATAATTTATGAATTTTCTAACTGCTATTTTTAAATAATTTAATTAATTTCTATAAATATGCGCAAGATCTCTAATCAATTAGGGGAAAAAAAGTGGTATAAAGACTTTCAAATAACTAAAAATCATAAATGGATAAAATCCCCATATCAGCCGTACAATCCGCTAAAATGGTGAAACAAATAATACGAATTACTATATTTCTTCATAAAAATTATCATTTTTTATGTGTCTATTTTTTACTTTTAGAAAGAAAATTTTTTTAAAAACAGTTACGAATAATTTTTTAAAAAAACTGTCCATCATATTTTTATATCATTTTCTATTGCTATTTCTATACCATAAAAAATTCTATATTTTTTTTATAGCTTTCTATGGTTAATTTCCATTGTTTTATGTGTTTTTAATTGTAAGTTATATCTCTATATGATAATAACGCTCCGCTCATGAAGTACGATTTTTTTTGTTCGTTTGGGGGATATTTAGTTTTTGTTGGCCCACGTGAATTATAAAATTATAATGCATACCATTTTTTTTAATATATATATTGAGGTCTTAGGATAGGTTTTTTTTACCTTGATGATAAAATGATATTTTAAATTCCACTCGTGTTATGCGATGCGTGAGCTCAACGTCTCTTCACGAAAAAAAAAGAAATATTTCCATTTAAATTAAATAAATAAAAGTTCTGAAAAAAAAATTAAAAGAAATAAAAGCTTAGCTTATACTCCACCGCACTACGTTACCCCATTGACCCCTGCATGTGCCCGTATCATACGCACGTGTGTTTCAAAACTACAACAAGTCTCAAGCAAAGCAATTTCGTGTAATAACTTTGAAAAAAAAAACACTAGTAACACACCATTACATAAGGTAACAAATAAGCAAAATATATGAATGATGAGTTCAAACCAAACGTGTAGATGGACATTCACCTGAATTTCTTCGGTCCTCTGGGAGATGTAGTCGGGTCAAAGTTTCGGTGAACTTTCAGATTATCAAAAAAAAAATAGTGTAGTTAATTGTTTATCAATGGAAATTAATGTTTTAAATAATGTAGATAATTCAGAGTGAGATTGTTATAGAAAAAAATATAAATCAAAATTGTTAGATAATATAGATAGATAGATCAAATTGTTTATCAATCTGAAATGTTAGTCCAAATTATAGATCAAATTGTTATATATAAAAATATTTTATTTAAGTAAAAAATATTCAGATTTACAAAACATGTAGATATATATATATATATAATCGTGCTAGATTGCATATGTTGGTGAAATATATTGTCCGAGTCGACATCCATTAAATTATGTTATTGATTTGGACTTCTATAATAGACTGCCATTGATGTATCTCATAACAAAACTGGTTTAACATTAAACAGATCTAATTAAAAATTTATTATATTTCACAACCCATTTACACAAATACAGTGAATGATTTCATTTTGTGTCCATCAAAATAGAGATGGCATAATTAAAAAATAAAAATATCAAGACACATAATATATAACAATAATAATGATGATGATGATGATGATAATAATATACTTTACCCAAAATAATAATTTTATTATAATAACAGTATTTATAGAAGAATAATATTCCTGTTCCACTTTTGTAAGTGGCGCATCAACCTTTATCCTTCCCCCAATTTCTTTCCATATGCATCTGCGCCATTCTTTTATATTTTTTTTTTTCGTTAAATGTATGATATAATGTATTTAAGTCACATGTAGGCGTGTAATGTATTTTATGTAGTAAGAGTACACGTATATATACGTATATATACGGCATGTAAGAAAAACAATGATCATTACCCTAGTTATTACTGCTTTTGTCTTATAATAAAATATTCAAATATTTTGGTCGGACTAACTCTTAAATTTTAGATTTAAGATAATGATATCCCACGAGACTTTGTAACAGTTAATTTTTTTAACCATATTAAGTGCTCTAAGATATATAATTATTATCGTCTAATTATAGTTATTATCTTTTTTGGGTCGATTAATTATAATTACTGCCGGAAACATATACTGAACTATGAAAATATTACACAATAATTATACTAACTAGCATATACGAAAAATCAAATCAAAATAACCTTAATTAATCTGATCGGTTTAGTTTTTCTCTCTTTTTACGTTTGTCTCTATATTATCTATTTATTTAAATAGAACTTAATTCTCCCTTTTCGATAGAATTCGAAATTTATTTAATTTCCCCCCATATATGTGTGTATGTACAGTTTTATATATTTATGTGCGATTTGCACGAATGACCTCTTTGTGCGGCACTCTGAATGTCCACTTTTGTCGAATCTTTGCCATATTTTTTTCTTAGATTAGCAGACATCATGATGATGATGATGATGATGATGATGATGATGATGATGATGATGATGATGATGATGATGATGATGATGATGATGATGATGATGATGATGATGGTGGTGGTGGTGGACAAATTGCACATAAAATATACAAAGTTGTCAAATTAATACACAAAAGTTTAAAATTTTCTTAACACAAAGTTCTATTTATTCATACAAAAAATTCTGTAATTTCGAAAAAAAAAAATCATATAATTCCCTACTACATTAGACGTCGTTAATTTTGTTTTTAAAAAAATTTGATGAACGGATATTAACTGAGTTGGCAATTGGATTCATATACATGTAAGAAAATTGGGCAAATAAAATGCGTACCCGAATCATGATCGTTTATAATCTCGGTTGAAATCACGTAATATTCTTCTTCGTCCAATTATAAGAACCAAAAACACAATTCCACTGTCCGAAAATAACCTTCCAAAAGATATGGTAAATATTCTCTCATATATATGTTTTTATTTATCTTATATCTCCGTCACCATATAGAGGAGATTTGTGTTATGTAGAAATATAAATATGTACGTCAAATAGATACACCTAATCCCAATAATTGTGTTCGTACACACACCATTTCTAAAGGTGTCATAACCATCATATATATATATATATACATAAAAATAAAATTTATGTACTAATTTGAAACTTTTATACAAATTTATATATTTATATGCGGTTTTCCATAAATAACAATATTAATTTATTGTTGTTGTTGTTGTTTCCTTTTTCACCTTATTTCTTCATATTTCGTTTTCGTTTAAAAATACACCTTTTATTTTTTTAAAGCCAACATACACACACTTTTTATTTATCGAAAAAGGAAAATATAAATGGCCATTAATTCTTGGATCCCCACTTATCCTCTTTTTTTCACCTGTTCTTTTTTTTTATGTATTATTTATACACAAAAATAATTAAAATTTTAAATATTATTTCCTTTAACTATTAACGATTACACTGATATAAACTCGAATACTGCCACTCATATAAATTTCTAATATATCAATTATTAGTTAATGATGATATATATAACTAAATCAATTCAATAATAACTGCAATTCTTAATAAATAGAGCCAAATGAGAGACAAATGATTGGTTCAGTTCATTAATGGCGAAGTTGGGGCCGAAAGTCCCATGCCCGATTAAGGGCATAAAGGTAACTTCATATGCTGAAGTTAGTCAAAGCTCGGTCGCCACGCCATTTGACGGAGTTGGAACAAGTTGGCCATTTTTACTCTCAAATTTAATAATTTTATTATTTAAGTTTCTTAATTGAGCAATATTTGGGACATTAATTAACAAATGAGACCTTTTATTTTAATTTCCAATATATTTATTGCATAGAATAGTAAAATTTTTCCAACATCCTTTTATTTTAATATCTCTTATAGGGTACTAATTCGATTTATTACCATTATAAATATCCATTAATAATTTAATAGGATACAATTACGGTGTAAACATTGAAAAAATAATTATGCAACAATATAAAAGTTTGATATATTTACTTTGGGGATGATATTATGATTTCTAATCAAGTGATATATTTTAAAACATAAACAATTAAAAATATAATACAGAAACGAAAATATCCGAAATTTTATGTTCAGAAAAAAGAAATTTAATTTCGATATATGTAAATTATGTGAAGTAGGAAGAGACAAAATAGCGAAACTTTCACAATCTCTCTCAGACGTCGAAATCAATGTGGGCTTAATTGATAAATTAATATTTTGGGGTCCAAATTGCACAAAAAGTACTAAAGGTGGGCTCCACAGTTTCGTTTTCAACCATGCAAGTGCATTGTCTCTTCGGACGGACCACCTTTTTTTTTTTGCTTTGACTTTGACATCGACGATATTATTAGCTTCACAGGTTTGTCTTTTTATTTTCTATTTATCATTTTTTTTTTACCGCACATATTTAATCTCCATTTATTATATGCGTCTAAGAAAATTAATATTGAATTTGGTCTTCTCTAATTAAAGCTTCGAAACCCTAGATAATTCGCAGGTGTGTATATATAAGATACTTCATAATATGCTCATATATATACATACATATATATATATATATATATCAAGTTAAATACCGAGTCATAAGACGTCTTTTTTATGTTATTAACAATTTTAAAAAATTAACTTTGAACCCAGTGTAGACTATTTTCTTATAAGATCTTTTTTGTCAATTTAATGCATGGCTAATAAATTTACACAAATACAGTGAATGATTTCATTCTGTGTCCATCAAAATAGAGAGGGCATAATTAAAAAATAAAAATATCAAGACACATAATATATAACAATAATAATGATGATGATGATGATGATAATAATATACTTTACCCAAAATAATAATTTTATTATAATAACAGTATTTATAGAAGAATAATATTCCTGTTCCACTTTTGTAAGTGGCGCATCAACCTTTATCCTTCCCCCAATTTCTTTCCATATGCATCTGCGCCATTCTTTTATATTTTTTTTTTCGTTAAATGTATGATATAATGTATTTAAGTCACATGTAGGCGTGTAATGTATTTTATATAGTAAGAGTACACGTATATATACGTATATATACGGCATGTAAGAAAAACAATGATCATTACCCTAGTTATTACTGCTTTAATTTGTCTTATAATAAAATATTCAAATATTTTGGTCGGACTAACTTTTAAATTTTAGATTTAAGATAATGCAATATCCCACGAGACTTTGTAACAGTTAATTTTTTTAAACCATATCAAGTGCTCTAAGATAAATAATTATTATCGTCTAATTATAGTTATTATCTTTTTTGGGTCGATTAATTATAACTTCTGCCGGAAACATATACTGAACTATGAAAATATTACACAATAATTATACTAACTAGCATATACGAAAAATCAAATCAAAATAACCTTAATTAATCTGATCGGTTTAGTTTTTCTCTCTTTTTACATTTGTCTCTATATTATCTATTTATTTAAATAGAACTTAATTCTCCCTTTTCGATAGAATTCGAAATTTATTTAATTTCCCCCCATATATGTGTGTATGTACAGTTTTATATATTTATGTGCGATTTGCACGAATGACCTCTTTGTGCGGCACTCTGAATGTCCACTTTTGTCGAATCTTTGCCATATTTTTTTCTTAGATTAGCAGACATCATGATGATGATGATGATGATGATGATGATGATGATGATGATGATGATGATGGTGGTGGTGGTGGACAAATTGCACATAAAATATACAAAGTTGTCAAATTAATACACAAAAGTTTAAAATTTTCTTAACACAAAGTTCTATTTATTCATACAAAAAATTCTGTAATTTCGAAAAAAAAAAATCATATAATTCCCTACTACATTAGACGTCGTTAATTTTGTTTTTAAAAAAATTTGATGAACGGATATTAACTGAGTTGGCAATTGGATTCATATACAAATTTGTTTGTTATTTTGTATATATGTTGTAAGAAAATTGGGCAAATAAAATGCGTACCCGAATCATGATCGTTTATAATCTCGGTTGAAATCACGTAATATTCTTCTTCGTCCAATTATAAGAACCAAAAACACAATTCCACTGTCCGAAAATAACCTTCCAAAAGATATGGTAAATATTCTCTCATATATATGTTTTTATTTATCTTATATCTCCGTCACCATATAGAGGAGATTTGTGTTATGTAGAAATATAAATATGTACGTCAAATAGATACACCTAATCCCAATAATTGTGTTCGTACACACACCATTTCTAAAGGTGTCATAACCATCATATATATATATATATACATAAAAATAAAATTTATGTACTAATTTGAAACTTTTATACAAATTTATATATTTATATGCGGTTTTCCATAAATAACAATATTAATTTATTGTTGTTGTTGTTGTTGTTTCCTTTTTCACCTTATTTCTTCATATTTCGTTTTCGTTTAAAAATACACCTTTTATTTTTTTAAAGCCAACATACACACACTTTTTATTTATCGAAAAAGGAAAATATAAATGGCCATTAATTTTTGGATCCCCACTTATCCTCTTTTTTTCACCTGTTCTTTTTTTTTTATGTATTATTTATACACAAAAATAATTAAAATTTTAAATATTATTTCCTTTAACTATTAACGATTACACTGATATAAACTCGAATATTGCCACTCATATAAATTTCTAATATATCAATTATTAGTTAATGATAAAATATATAAGCATTTCATATTTTATAACTAAATCAATTCAATAATAACTGCAATTCTTAATAAATAGAGCCAAATGAGAGACAAATGATTGGTTCAGTTCATTAATGGCGAAGTTGGGGGCCGAAAGTCCCATGCCCGATTAAGGGCATAAAGGTAACTTCATATGCTGAAGTTAGTCAAAGCTCGGTCGCCACGCCATTTGACGGAGTTGGAACAAGTTGGCCATTTTTACTCTCAAATTTAATAATTTTATTATTTAAGTTTCTTAATTGAGCAATATTTGGGACATTAATTAACAAATGAGACCTTTTATTTTAATTTCCAATATATTTATTGCATAGAATAGTAAAATTTTTCCAACATCCTTTTATTTTAATATCTCTTATAGGGTACTAATTCGATTTATTACCATTATAAATATCCATTAATAATTTAATAGGATACAATTACGGTGTAAACATTGAAAAAATAATTATGCAACAATATAAAAGTTTGATATATTTACTTTGGGGATGATATTATGATTTCTAATCAAGTGATATATTTTAAAACATAAACAATTAAAAATATAATACAGAAACGAAAATATCCGAAATTTTATGTTCAGAAAAAAGAAATTTAATTTCGATATATGTAAATTATGTGAAGTAGGAAGAGACAAAATAGCGAAACTTTCACAATCTCTCTCAGACGTCGAAATCAATGTGGGCTTAATTGATAAATTAATATTTTGGGGTCCAAATTGCACAAAAAGTACTAAGGGTGGGCTCCACAGTTTCGTTTTCAACCATGCAAATGCATTGTCTCTTCGGACGGACCACCTTTATTTTTTTTGCTTTGACTTTGACATCGACGATATTATTAGCTTCACAGGTTTGTCTTTTTATTTTCTATTTATCATATTTTTTTTACCGCACATATTTAATCTCCATTTATGTATATGCGTCTAAGAAAATTAATATTGAATTTGGTCTTCTCTAATTAAAGCTTCGAAACCCTAGATAATTCGCAGGGGTGTGTATATAAGATACTTCATAATATGCTCATATATATACATACATATATATATATATATATCAAGTTAAATACCGAGTCATAAGACGTCTTTTTTATGTTATTAACAATTTTAAAAAATTAACTTGAACCCAGTGTAAACTATTTTTCTTATAAGATCTTTTTTGTCAATTTAATGCATGGCTAATAAATTTATTTATTTCAGTGTAACCGAAACTCTATCATATTCATTATTCACCTTCAGATTTAAAATTAAAATGGTTTTTATGTTTTTTTTTAAGTTTGACCACCGGATCGAAAAACCGTGAGCCGACATGAAGGGTAAAAGAGTAACAGTGAAAAGCCACGTGAATTTCACGTGTTTCCGGGTCCATTTATTACCCTCACATGGAATTTAGTAACCGGCAAAAGCATTTACCCCTCAAGCACTTTTGTATTTTCCAATTTAATTCTGAAACCAAATAAATTTTTTTTCTTTAACAATAAATAATTTTTTAAGGGCCAGATTAAATTATCCAAAATTCATCTTAAGATACCAGACATAACTCTTCCTAAATAAATCAATATTGTTTTAATTATATTACCAATAGAATAAATTTAAATGTATAATATAAAATATCAGACACAACCCTTCTTAATTATAAAATAAATATTTTTTACTTTTAATGGAAATAAAAGATTATGGTATTGTTTTGGGTCAGATAAAAGAGGGTCACTTGATGTCTGTGATGTTTGCAGATAAGTGGCTCTTCTTCTCTTCACATCCCTTTTTTTCAATTATTTTATTTAATCCCAACAATTCAAATGATACATCTAATCAAATCATAATCAAAATGACATAAGTACTTTAATAAAGTAACTTTTTCAATGTATAAATATTTTCAATAACCATACCCAAATTAAATAAGTGGTGATTCCCTTTCATAATCAAGGCTTGATTAATGTGGCAATTTGACCAATTTTTAGGTATAAAATTGTCTTCTTCTTTTTTTTGTAAAAAAAAAAGGCACTATATCATATCATTGGATTTAAAATAATAATAATTGTTAGGTTTTGTGTTCATTTTATTCGAAATATATGTATAATACCTAACAAGAATATTTTATAAAATTCATTATTTTTGTTTTTAAAAAAAGGTTCCAACATAAGAATGTTAATATATTCCGAATAGTTTACATATATATATATATATATAAATCATATTTGATTAGGTGTGTGCACATATCTCTCTATTCACACCAAATTTATTTTCAGGTCATGTAAATATTTTGTGTCATCCATTTGAGGTGTCAAATCTGTTTTGTAGTTTTCATTTGGATTATATATACCAATACAAACATACATAAACAATTAAGAATTATTACCAAAAGCTACTCATTGGGCCTTAAGGCCCAAATTATAATCTAAAGATGGACTCAGTAGCCCATTATAACTAACTAGAGATGAGTTCAGCAGCCCCATGATAAAATGACACTTTTTGTTTCAGTTAAACTGTCAGAATTTTTTTATTTGAACCATAACAATGGTTAGGATAAATATTTCAATTTTAATACATAATTATAATTTAATTCACAATTAATTAATTTAAAATTTTCTAACATAAATGAATCTAATAGAAATAATATAAGGTGTAAGAAAAAGATTTGTTTAAAATAATAAACACTTTTGAAAAATCCGACATTAAAATCGTATGAATATTTTGTTTCTTTTAAAATAAATTTAAATTTAAAAAATAACTTAACCGTACAAAAAAATAAAGAATATCCGCCAATAGAACATGCCTCTTCTAATTAGCCAATATTATTTTCGATCTTGAAAAAAAAAGATAACAACGGAAAATAATGATTTAAAAAGTACAAATTCAGATTACTTGGGTACAAAGCAAAGAGTTACGATTTCTTGAAAGAAACTCTACCAACGAGTGCACCCTCCAATATTGCATTGCATCATAGTGGACCGTTTGGTGCAACATACAAGAATAAAAAATAAAAATAAATAACAAGAATCATTGGTGGTTTCAACATTTTGTCATATAAACTATGATTTTACGACGTATGCTTTTCAGCTATTTTTGGAATATTCATTTCGATATGTACCATATGGTGTGTGTATGGTGATACCTGCTTGCAAATTGTTGGTCCGTTATCCATTCCATAACACACCACATGCACATTGCACATTTTTAAAGCTTTTTCTTCGATGGGTCCTTTTAATCAATACTTACATATATATATATATATGTGTATATGATCTTTAAAAAAAAATATTTTTCTGTTTAATATATGTCAAAGCTCTCCTATTATACTTTTATATGTGTGCATATACATATACATAATTACATACATACATACATATATATATATGCTAATTTATCAAGATTAGTGGATTTTAATGATTGGATGGTTGCTTTTTGTGAACGTTGATATAATTAGGACAAAAATAAGAAAACACGTGGCAAAGGAGTTACAGTCAAACCTTGTTTTGTCCGTACGCTGCTTTTAATATTCCCCATGCTAAATTATCTGTAACGAACTAATTACCCAAAACTCCACTTGGATTTCTACATCTCCACGTCAACCAGTAACTAATGCTATTACATATTATTATTACGGTAATTATAAGTTACTAATTTTAATGTTGACAATACGGTTCGCCTAATTAAAATGATTTATATGACTTTGTTTAATTAAAACCGTAATTAATATTGTAATATACGTAATTAAGCTATTAACTAACATATATAAATGCCCTCTCTCCCTCCCTCAACGATCACCTTCCAAATTACTCTCTTCCTTTTCCTTCGTCTATCAGAGGAAACACAGAGATGATCATTCTCTCTCTCCTCCTCCATCTTCTTCTCCATCTCCAAAACCCTAGTCTCTCACTCTCTCTCTCCTCAGATGGAATCGCTCTACTCTCCCTTAAATCCTCCGTTGAACAGCCTCCCGCCAGCTCCGCCTTCTCCGACTGGAACGAGAACGACGCCTATCCTTGCCGGTGGTCCGGCGTCTCCTGTATGAACGTCTCCGGCTCCGGTGACCCCCGTGTCATCGGACTCGACGTCTCCGGCAAGGGACTCCGCGGCTACATTCCCTCCGAGCTCGGCTCCCTCGCCTTTCTCCGCCGTCTCGACCTCCATGACAACGAGCTCTACGGCTCCATCCCCACTCAGCTCTTCAACGCTACCTCGCTTTACACCGTGTTTCTGTATGGCAACAATCTCTCTGGTCCTCTGCCTCCTTCGACCTTTAGCCTCTCTAGGCTTCAGAATCTCAATTTGGCGGGTAATTCTCTCTCTGGAGCTCTCTCGCCGGATCTGAGGAACTGCAAGCAGCTGCAGCAGCTGATTCTCGCTGGTAACAACTTCTCCGACGAGATTCCGGAGGGAATCTGGCCGGAAATGGAAAACCTCGTTCAGCTCGATCTCTCTTCCAACGAATTCACCGGCCCAATCCCTAGCGATCTGAATGAGCTCAAATCTCTCTCCGGTACTCTAAACCTGTCATTCAATCATTTCTCCGGCGAAATCCCCAAATCCCTTGGAAATTTAGCGGTCACAGTCTCTCTCGATCTCAGGAACAACAATTTGAGCGGCGAAATTCCCCAAACTGGATCGTTTTCCAACCAGGGACCAACCGCATTCCTCAACAACCCAAATTTATGCGGGTTCCCTCTCCAGAAATACTGCAAGGACGTCGATAACCAGAGCTCTCCGGGAACTCAGAAATCGTCCGCAGCCAAAACAGGGCTGGGTGCCGGCTCGATCGTCTTGATCTCCGCAGCCGACGCCGGTAGCGTAGCCCTAATAGGAATGGTGATCGTTTACTTGTGCTGGAAGAAAAAAGAGGCCGACGGAGGCTGCAGCTGCACCGGCAACGACAAACTCGGAGGCTTGGAGAAGGGAAAACTCTGCCTATGCATCACCGGGCTCCCCAAGGAAGATGATTCGGAGATGGAAGACGACAACGGGATATCATCGTCATCGCCAAATCGGAGAGGAGAAGGAGAATTGGTGGCGATGGACAAAGGGTTTGCGTGTGAGCTGGATGAATTGCTGAGGGCATCAGCGTATGTGCTTGGGAAGAGTGAGATGGGGATAGTGTACAAGGTGGTGGTCGGCAATGGTGTTCCAGTGGCCGTGCGGCGGCTCGGGGAAGGAGGAGAGGAGAGGTACAAGGAGTTCGTGACGGAGGTTCAGGCAATTGGGAGAGTGAAGCATCCCAATGTCGTGAAGCTTAGGGCTTATTATTGGGCTCCTGATGAAAAGCTTCTCATCTGTGACTTCATCAACAATGGCAGCCTCGCAAGCGCTCTCAGAGGTAACAGTTTTCTGACACGAAACGATTCAGATATAGGATCCATGATTACAGACATCACAGACCGAATTTCGCAGGGAGGAATGGTCAGCCATCGGCGAGCATGACATGGTCAACGCGTCTGAAGATAGCGAAAGGAGCCGCGAGAGGAATAGCATACCTCCATGAATGCAGCTCAAGGAAACTCGTCCATGGCGACATCAAACCCTCAAACATCCTCCTCGACTCCACCTTCAACGCTCTCATCTCTGATTTCGGCCTCAACCGCCTCTTCACTATCACCGCCGCCTCCGGTGGATCACTTCCGTACACCACAACCTCTTCCAAGTCCTCGGCCGACAGATCGTACGGATACAAAGCCCCAGAGGCACGAATCCCCGGAAACAGACCGACTCAGAAATGGGACGTGTACTCGTTCGGGGTCGTTTTGTTGGAGCTTTTGACGGGGAAGTCGCCGGAATCTTCGCCGCCGCCACCGGCAACGAGTACTTCGGCGGTGGAAGTGAAGGATTTGGTGAAGTGGGTGAGGAAAGGGTTGGAGGAGGAGAAGCCATTGTCGGAAATGGTGGATCCGATGTTGATCCAGGAAGTCAACAACAAGAAACAAGCAATGGCCGTCTTCCACGTGGCGTTGGCTTGCTCCGAAGGCGATCCCGAAATACGGCCTCGGATGAAGAACGTCTCCGACAACCTCGTCAAAATCTTCATTTAGCCCAAAATCAATTTTCCATCAAATTTTTTTATCATCATTACTCGAAAATTAGGAGTTCACATTTAAACAATAAAAAATAAAATATATGAGTCAATGAAAATTAAAGAATCTCGTTTCAAGAAAAAAAAAACTTAAAACCATATCACCAATTTTTCAAAAAAATGGAATTAATTTATATGTATTTTTTTTAAATTACACACTTATATCAATTCGCCCGATCAATTGGTCGTCACGCAATTTCATAGATACGCCGCGAAAAACAACGGATTGATTTAATAACAAGCGTCAGTAATCGTGGAACATGAGAAATCTAATGAAATTTTCCACTTACATTGCTATAATTTATAGTTTAATAAAAGGACCAACATATTTCAATTTAAAAAAGAGTTTTAAAACTCTAAAACAGTAATAATCACAAATTGTTAATAATTTATATTTAATCTCAATCACAACAATTATCAATTAATTATTTTTGAATCACAAGATCTCGTATTAACCGTAAACAAAGTGATACAAGTATTATCCTTAACTTCGTCTTCAACCACTATTATTATTTTTGAAAAAAAATCTGTAAAGATCCTTATATGTACAAAACAATCACAAATTCAAATGGATTATTAACTCTATCATATATGTACATATATATATATATATATTTGACATTGATAATTGCGAATATTAAATTTTAATTAGAATTTTTAATATTTAACTAATGAAATGCGTTTTTGAGCAAAAAACGCCAATCGGCGTCAAGCAAATGGGTTTATCATAGTCCACTCCACCATTGTTTCCCTGAACCCATTTTCCTCGATTTCACTTCTCAACAACACCAGAGCAATCTCCCTCTTACCTCCGTCGTCGCTTGGTTTCCGTCTCCGGTACTCCGATCATGGCCGGAGCTAGCCGGAGGGGCGGACGCGGCCGCATCAAATCCCCGTCCACCGCCGAAGATGACGGCGATTCGCTTCGTCGGCCCGCGAGTATTCGCCCAGGCAAAGGCAAGGATCTGACGTCGATCCGGGTTTTCAAGGCGAATCTCAGGATACTAATCGGTTTATGCATACTGGGAATTCTCGGCATCTACTCCGTCAGTCGTGTTGTTAACATCGGGTTTGATGGTGAATCCCAGACGCCTAGGGTTATCACGCCTTTTCCTGCTCCCAAACTCATGGACTTGCCCATGGTATTCGATTCACTACCCGCTCGAGATCTCTTCTGTACGTTTTGAATTGCTGTAGGTGGAAATTGATTGGATTTTGTTTTTTGTGGGGTTATTTGCATTACGGATCAGTTCCAAGGAGAGCACAAGGAGAGCTTGTATTGGGGGACTTATCGTCCTCATGTTTATTTTGGAGTTCGAGCCAGGTATGGATTTCTATTGCGAAGGAAAATGTTCGGGAAATTGGGATCACATTTTGGCTGATGGATATATGCTGTAATTGGCTAATTTTCTGGAAGATGGAATGATTCTAGAGTGATTTAGCAATAGAAAATTCTAGGAAATCATCTCTCTAATGCGTTCTCGGTGTAACTTCACTCAAAAAGAGTAGCTTTTACTTATGTTTTGTTTGTCAAGAAGCTATATGAATCAGTGATCAAGGTTCAATAGAATGAAACAGAGTGGAAGCAGAGGGAAAAGGGTTACACATACACTTTTCCGTCTCGCAGAATTCTTTCCTCTTCCTCTTTTGTCATGTTAAGCATTGAAAGCTAGCGGCTTTTTTCTTTTGTTTTCTCTGAGAATTCAAGCAAATAATTCATAGATGGAAATTACAGAACTCCTCAGTCCCTGGTTGGTGGCTTGATGTGGATTGGCGTCAAGGATGGGATGTATGTTATGCGGCATTTCTGTGAAAACTCTGATGACTTAAGTTCATATGGCTGGAGAGAACATAATGGACGTGATTTTGGGCGGCAAGAGCTGGTTGAACAAGATATGATCTTGGAAACAAGTTTCTTGAAGTCGAAGAGGGACAGCCTCGGCTATGGAGGAGATTGGGCTGTTCGAATTGATGTGAAGAACAATAGGTAAATGGTGTTTTTTACTTGTATATAGTTATTCTCTTTTTAAGTGTGTAACAAATCATAATATTTGCATAGATACCGTTGATGCTCTTATTTCATGGTGGCTTAAAAAAGTTTCCTTTTTAAACATGCTCGGGTTGAGCTAGGTCGAATGATGAAGCAAAGAAAAGCGCACACCTCTTTTTTTATTTGGCTGATGAAGCTGGCAATGCTCTAAATCTAGGCCAAAATACACAGAACTCTCAAGAGAGTTATCTTTTAGCTTCAGGTTCACGTTCAGATGTAGGAGACTGGCAGATACACTTAAAATCACAGGTAGTATGTGATTTGAAGTTTGTTTTACTGATCCTGGAAATGCAAAGACAATATAGTATTTCCATAACTAGCTTTGCTGGAAGTAGGTGGATTTATGTATGATCGATATTTTCTGTCATGTTTCTTGTCGCCTCGGCTGATTCTAATACGAATCTAACATTTTTTTTAACTGTTCTTCATCTGCAGAATCATATGGAAACACATTATTCTGGTTTCAGGACACCTCACATTCACAATTTGTCTGATCTTGTTCAGCAAAATCTCGGCGTACAGGTCTGCTAGTTTTCTACATCATAACTCAAGTTTGCAAATTCATTGTAGCTGGCTTTTTAGTTCTTTTAGGGGGACACTGTGCTTATGGATCTCTCGAGTTGTATGTTATTAGGCAAAGAAGCTTGGAAGACTTCAGCTCTCTGACACAACAGAGGAGGCTTCCAACATTTATGTTTTTCAGGTATTCAGTCTTGATCGAGATGTGATTTTCCTTTATTTGCTCTAGTGATTTTATGATCAAAATCCTTTGTTTTCTCACATGTACAATATCTTCATGCAAATGCAGTTTTCTGCTATGCTCCCATTCACGATAGATATTGCTTTTATCTCTGGGATCGGAGGAGAAAGCTCAAGTGTGGAAAAGCGTATAACGAGTCTCACAGGTATGATAATCATCCTGTATTGCTGAGCATGATTGATGATTAACTTGAGTTTGCTGAACATTGAAATCCAATGTCAATCTGTCCAGTCAAACCGACTTCAATTGGGGAATATAACCGGCATTTCACTTTGACTGTAGAAGGAAATTCTCTCTGAAGGTTTTTGAGAGATCTAATTTATGGTTTAGTTTCTTCGCCGTTACGCTAATTTCCCTTCTTTATGTCGTACAGGTTCAGCACTCAGTACTGAACTTGAGGAGAAACACAGAGAATTCGATGCAAAGTTCAAGGAGCGCTTTGACCTTTCTGAAAAGGTGTGATTTTCTATGCTGGCTATGTTCGCTTATGCTCGGTAGATGATCTTCAGCTCGTACAAAAATCCTGTTTTATGGATCATCTCCTAATCAGTGTCATTGGTGTACTTTTATTTGATGATGATCTGTGTATATCCAGTCGGATATTGGCGGAAGTAAAAGATCTGAATCTTGTTGCCTTGTGGTTTCAGCTGGATGACAAGTCCTTACTTGTTGGTAAAACTGCAATTGGGAATATGCTCGGTGGGATTGGTTACTTCTATGGCCAATCAAAAATTGCTGTCCCTAAAAGTACTCAGGTGAGTTTTTCTATTGCTTATTGTGTCTCAAAATGTAGATTTCTTCTTGGTATATGATATATCCACCCTTTTACAAGTCACCTTGTACCTCTGACAGAATCATACAATTTCGATTTTTGTTTGCAGTACAAAAGTCCTGATAATTTCCTGCTATATTGGCCAGCCGAGTTATATACAGCCGTTCCAAGCCGACCTTTCTTCCCCAGGGGATTTTTGTGGGATGAAGGTTTCCATCAACTGTTGATCTGGTTCGATCGTTATTGTTCAATATAAGTTGAAGATTTTGCTATATGCTACTATTTTTCACTTGTTATTGTGCATGTTTTTCTTTTTTAAAGAGAAGAAAAGTTACTGGGCATAGTCATACCCAGTCATTTGATCATTTTTTTGAGGTTTGGTGTATGCATGAGCAGGCGGTGGGATTGGCGTATAACCTTGGATATTATAGGACATTGGTTAGATCTATTAAATATGGATGGATGGATTCCACGTGAACAAATTTTGGGTGCTGAAGCTCTAAGGTATTTTAGAATATTTTCTTACATTATGGGATAGATTTATGGGCATGTTTTTTTTTGTCAAGAGCATTATTTTCTGAAATTTCGGTTAACTGCAGTAAGGTTCCAGAGGAATTCGTCCTCCAGCATCCAAGTAACGGCAATCCACCAACCCTATTTTTGGTGATACGTGGTAACCATTTTTAGCTTTATAACTCGATTCACCATTTGTCTTCTTTTTCTCGGTTCTCGTATTTCATTGGAAGTGTAGTACTGCTGCAACATATCATAATGCCACAACAAATTAGGCCATTAATTGTATCATTGATATTCTGTTCCTAGAATAGGACTTTATCAGCCCATTTGCTCCAACACTGTGAGAATGCTTTCACCTTGATGTTCTCGTTACTCATAAGAAACAAGAAAAGGTTGCATGAAAAAATAATCAAGGTTTGAAAACTGAAAAGTCCATATAACAAGAGAGTATTCTATAGTTATGGTGTCTTTATGTTCTGTTTTCCAGATCTCTTAGATGGTATAAAGACAGAGAAATTCAATGCCGGAGAAAGAGATGAAATTTTGACGTTCCTTGATCGTGCTTCTGTTCGATTAGATGTGTGGTTTCAATGGTTTAATACTTCCCAGATAGGTAATGACAAAAGGTTTTCTTGCCCTGCTCGTTGGGCAATCGTGGCTTTACTGCTCTTGTCCAATCTTTATGCCAATCATATGTTAGTTTACTTGTCCGTGAGCTCAACTATTGATCTCCCATGGTGCAATTGCAAACAACAGCATATTACGTTCTTTCTTAACTTTCTGAGTGTTGTTACAACTTACTTACTCTCTGAAATAAACTATTTCGTGTTTGGTGATATGATCATTGACTAGGGAAGGAGGTTGGTAGTTACTTTTGGCATGGCAGAGACAGCATGACAATACGAGAACTAAACCCTAAGGTACTATTTTTCTCGGTATCTCGTGATCGATGTGCTCTCCTATCAACAAAATTTATACTGCTCTTGTGATTCTTGATGGTAACTGACCTTTTGAGTTTGCCTTGAAACTTTCGTCTGTTACTTATAAATATTGGACTTCGGTAAATGAGTTGGACAGATAATTAAAGATAGGTTTTGTTCTTTTTTTCGAATTCTACAGACATTGTCATCTGGGTTGGATGATTATCCTCGTGCTTCACTCCCCAGTGAAGATGAACGTCACGTGGACCTTAGATGCTGGATGCTCCTTGCTGCAGATTGCATGAACTCCATCACAGAGTTGCTAGGGAAAGAAGAGATATCGTCAAAGGTTAGAATACATTAGGAGGAAATAGCTATTTTATCTCATTTGTTCTTCAGGTCTAAAAAAGTCAAATCTTGCAGGATTACAGCACGACGGTTAAGCTACTTTCAGATTTCAATCTTCTGAATCAGGTTTAAGTTCACCTAGAAGGGCTTCGATTATAGCAAACAGCAGATGTTCTCCTTTCTCTGGGTTTTTGAGTAATCAAAATCATCCTTTCATGGCTAATTTTCTGAACAGATGCACTATGATCATGAACACGGGGCTTACTTCGACTTTGGAAATCACACGGAAAAAGTATGGAAACTTTTGTTTGATGAATTCATTTCACTTATAACTATCTATGTTCTACAATCGAGAATATATGATTCCCAGGTTCGGTTAGTTTGGAGAGAGGAAATCAGAGAAAACGGTTACCTGACTCGAGAGCTTGTGAGGGAGACTCTCGAAACTCCGAAGCCAAGATTCGTTCCTCATGTCGGTTATGTCAGCCTGTTTCCCTTCATGTCTAGAGTCATCCCACCTGTGAGTTATCGCACAACCATTAACCAATCTTCCGGGAACTATAATCACTGGCGACTAAATCATCGCTTTCTTTGGTTTGCTTCAATGAAGGATTCTCCGATCCTCGAGAAACAGCTTGATCTCATTTCAAACAAGAGTGTCTTATGGACAAACTATGGTTTACGTTCGCTCGCCAAAACTAGGTAAGCCAAAAACATGAAAATGCAGTTGTCTAGTTTACTTATGCATCCACAACTGGAGAAGAATTCATCGATTGAGCGAATGCCCACTCGTCTCGACGCAGTTCCATATACATGAAACGTAATACCGAGCACGATGCACCATACTGGAGAGGACCCATCTGGATGAACATGAACTACATGATCCTTTCTTCCCTGCACCATTACTCTAGAGGTACCTCCCCTGAACCCCCATTTCTTCCGAAAAAACACACCCTCGTCTCCGTCATAAGATCTTTGTGGTAAATACAGATCTCTTGAGTAAATTCTTTTTCTGCAGTGAATGGGCCGTACAGTGACAAGGCAAGAGCTATTTATGAGGAATTGCGAGGGAATTTGATAAGGTGTGCATACCAATTTTATGTTGTATACGTGAAGAATATGAACTCAGATGGCAGTTTGAAAGATTTTGTAAATCACGTGTTTGTGTCTGTGTGTTGATGCAGGAATGTGGTTGGGAACTATTACAAGACGGGGTACATATGGGAGCATTATGATCAAGTAAAGGGAACTGGGAAAGGAGCTCGCCTCTTCACAGGTTGGTCCGCTCTTATCCTCCTGATTATGTCCGAATCTTACCCTATTCTTTAGAACCACCCTCCCCTCTTTTCCATCTGCCTTTGTATCAGATGAACACAAAACCAAGAATGATATAAGCTTAGCTACTAGGGTGGGTTCATGTGAAAGAGTTAGAGAGGAACGAACGATTAAGGGTTTAGGGAAATGGCAGATTCTTTACGTCTGTCACTCGGCCGCCATTTCTGTATCTCCATATCATATCCTTGATATGACACTCTGTTTATGAAAGGAAAAAATATATCCAAATCCCAAAACAGAACATAACGTTACAGTAGTATCTGCTGTCGCTCTCAAACTCCTCACGGTATAACGAGACGAGACGATTGCGTTGTGTTCGGGCCAAATCCGCCGGCCGCGGGCATGGACGGACGGAGTGACGAGCAAGTCGTGCTCGACGATAATCCCACCCTTAGGCCTCGGCTATCATTTGGCCTCATTACTGTTCGATTTTTTCTCGCTTCCATACACACATACATGAATCACCATTCTTTTAAACGAAATGCCGATAAATTTGTCAGAAAGATACTGCAGACAAACTGAAAGAGACATTTCTGAGTCTGTTGATTACAGGTTGAACGTGTATCGCCCAAGAATCCATTCGTCAGTTCACAACTACAAAATTTTAAAAAAAAATAACAGCAGAAACCACTGATCATCAATCAGAATACCCCATTATTAACAGAGTTTGTCATCTGTCCTAAAATGATCCCTTTTGTTTCTACTTTGAATCAAACAGAGAGTATTTGCATGAACACATAAAACTTGAATCGAAATCGAAACAGTTCCTTGGGATTCATACCACCGGGAAATCATCGGTGGAGATACGCAGAAACGAAAAAAAAAGGAGAGGGTTTATTTTTCCTCAGGCAGCGATTGAAACGCTGCAGAGGCAAGAACCAGATGGTTTGATATCAGAAGTTTTCCACTCGGAGCCAGGATCGGCTTTCGGGTCATAGAGTAAGGTGCTGAAACTGGTTTCTTCCTGCGACGGAAACAGCAGAAGCTTACCGCCCAGCTTACCCAACTGAAACCCAGCCCTCGAGCTTCCCGATAACGGCAGAGCCACCGCTTCCCATGAATCCTCCTCCGGTTTAAACACCAACATCTTCCTCTGGTTCTTCCACTGAATACAGAACAGCTTCTCCCCCATCACAGCATGAGCAGTCACCATCTGTGGATATTCATTTTCCAAGAACCCGAGATCAGTGATCTGTGATTCCCTCCCTAAATGTCAATCTTGTTTTCTAATCGATGCCCTCATGAGTACCCGGATATCAAAAGAGATACTTTTGTATGTTAATCGTCAAAATGATCAAGTAGGAGGTTTTCATGTATTGACTTACAGTCAAACCATTCTTGCTTTCGCGCCAGGAGCCGCATTCGGGGTCGTAAACATCAACAAACTTTGAGTTGCCGATTGTGAAATTGGATCTCCCGCCCATTACGTAAAGCTTCCCGTCGAAACCACAAGCGAAACAGCCCCATCTGGGACGCCGGAGGGATTCTATGAGGGTCCATTTGCTGGTCTGTGGGTCGTAAACCTCAGCACTCGAGAGACTTTCTCCGTCTATTCCGTGACCTCCCGCTACATAAATGAGGCCGTTCACCTCGGCACAAGCAAAGTCCTGGCGAGCTACATTCAGTTCCGAGAGTTTGCTCCAGCTGATATCACAAAGTTCCACATTTGCAAAAACTCAGTACGACAGAAGCGAAACAATAAAAAAAGACAACGCCGAAACCTTAAGAAACACGGGCGTGAAAATACAGGTTAACCGAAAGGATGAAGTAGTTGACAATCTTATTTAAAGCTAAACAGAAAGATCAGAAGACGATCACTCCAGCAAATCATTCATTTATGGATTTAAGAATGAAAACACGAAACTTTAGTTCATGGCTACTGATGTAAGTACCATCAAGATTCATGTGTATAATATTTCTATAATGATTCGAGGCACAAATTTGTCTATAAATTCCAAATAAACTCATCACTAAATCTTTGTTTTGCATTCCTACAGAAGATATTAAGGATGTATAAATGGAGGAGAGTATCTTAGGAGAATAGACGGGCGACGACGTACCTGTTGAGGCAAGAATCATACTGATAAACATCGGATGATGCAACACGAGCACCATCGATCACAGAGTAACCGGCAACGACAAGAAGCTTCCCGTTAAGGACAGCCACTCCAAATCCAGATTTTGTGGGACCAGGCATCGATGGAAGACATGAGAGTTTATGTCCCGACGAGTCCATAACCTCCCAGTGGCTTTCTTTCCCATCAATGTCCATTGTTAAGACATAGAGCCATTCCTCAAGAACTCCGGCTAATTTCCTCACAGTGATGAACTCTTTGCTTTGCATAAAGAACCTCCATTTCCTACAGACACTTCCCATGGATGGGAAGTTGGCTCGTGGAACAAGCGCGAGACAGAGTTTTGCCACGTCATCAGGCAATCCAGGAATCAGAGGGTTGCCTTGAAATTTTTCAGACACCCGGGAAGATAAACGTAGGTTGCCTTTCGAGAAACACATGCTCTGACCCACAATCCTTTTCTTGCCACTTACAAAACAATGCATCTTCTAACGGTTTCACACGAGGAAAAAGGATCAAACTTGATGATAGCCCTCTGTGGCTTCAGTCGGATTCAAGTCGTTGTATCTCCAAAGAATGCCTAACAAATATTGTATCGGATGACAAGGGCCTACTAAAGAAACTCGTGAAACCCGTCACCTATAGGAATTTTCAAAGACCAAGGAATAAAAGATGCCGAAGAACAGATTACTGTCGCAGTCACTACTGATGAATTTTGATTCCCAGTCCAGTCCAATTCATATTCCATACCCAAATCTTTGCTCCTAAAGTAGCTACACTCGACGATTCTTCTGAAATTAGAACCGATTCCTCTCACACACATATCCAAATCTACAACCACGAGGAAAGATTTGTCAAACAGAGAATCTATTTTCGCCTTCAAAAGTCGAGTCTCAAAGATTACAGAGCACAGAAGGAAAGAAACATAACATACCAGTGAAGGCCATGCCAGACTGCAAGGTTTAGCCTCCAGTAACATCCATGGCCGGATCTTTTATACTTCTGAAATTTCCAGACAGAAACAACCATCATAAGGTAACCCTTCAAACCGAATCAAGAATCAATAATATCGACATCAAGAAAAGTCAAATCTACAGCGAGAGAGTGTCGCAAGAAAAATTTAACAAATTCAACAGGAAATTAATGAGTCAGAAGGCAAACACGAAAAGGATTCATTGGCTATATATATGACACTTTCGAAAGGAGGAGGTAATTAACATATTCCAGACCCAACAGAGAATCCAGTACAGTTTCACATGTTGTAAGAAAATCCAACACCATCTGTTCATTTCACTTTGAACTTTGAAGCGATTCCCATGGTGCTAAAGTAGTGCCCAGAATGGTTAGATCTCAACATCGAAACAGATATACAAAAGAAAGCAATAGCATTCAATACCCAAAACAGGAGCTGAATTCAACTAATCGTGGAAAAAAAAGTTTAAGAAAAAAAAAAGCAATTGAATTTTAGGGAAAAGCCCAGAAAACTTGAAAGCGTAATACACATATACGTGTAAGAATCGAACAATGGAGTGACTTGCGGAGGTCACAGACCTTAAGGGTATGATCCATTTTCCTGGGGAAGAAAAAACAGAAGGAAATTTCTGCACAAACAATCTAAAATGCCTACAGATTTATACGATTTAGAGCGGGGAGAATGGAGGTAAGAATTAAGATGGCAACAGCTCAACGGAAAGAGGATAAAAAGAAGCGAAAAGGGAGGAATTAACAGATAAAATTATCCAGGAAAAGAGGAAATTCTTACCAAAAAACTAGGATCTTCGTGTTCTCGAGCAAAGGAAATAATAATACAGAGACAGAGAGACCTGACGATGAACGTACTACAGCGAGAAATTAGGGCTTATATAGGAAAAAGGAAGATAATAATGTCAACTCGCCACCACGTCACTCGTCTATATGCTCCCGATATGATGGAATAATTGATTTTTTTTTAGGAAATTTAATATATATTTTTTATGTGCCAAATTAAATTTTAAAAAAATGAAGCCAGAGAGTAATTATCTCGTGTGACAGGGTGCACATGAAATCGAATCTCTATTGTCTGTCGTAAAAAAGGTGGGTCCCAGTGGCAGGTGGTGGAATCTATACGCCATTTTCGTCGCCATGTTTTTTCTTTTTATTTCAATTTCTTCCGATAAATTCTCGATCAGATAAAATTTCGTTTTTGTTTTAGACGCAGTACCAACGCATCCGAACAAAAACAAAATTTACAAAATCTCTTAAAAAAAATTGCATACTGTACTTTTTTTTTTTTCTAAATATTCAAACTATCTTTCACAATATTTCTCTATAATTATGCGATAATCCATCTTTTAAAAATCGGTACATTTTATTATTTACTTTTTTTTTTCTTCAATATTTTCTCTATCTCCTCTACTTTTTGCAGTTTATCTAATATATACAAATACTCTTCTGGTTGATTTCTTTTTCTATGATATTCTGATCATTTTCTTGTGTTTACACAAGGCGTTTGATGAAATGTATATAACAGAAAACTATGGAAAATAACCTGCGGTATGCGGTAAATGATCTATAGTCTACGATAGATGACTTGCGATAAATGACATATGATATGCAGAAGATGACCTGCAGCCTACGGTAGATCACATGCGGACTGCAGGATATCACCTGCGACACCTACGATACTTACGGCCTACGGCACCTGCGGTACCTGCGATCTGCTGCAGGTCACCTCTGGCCTGCGACAGGTCACTACGAACATAATGCAAGTACGACTATATAATTAACGTTAACTATGACCGTAATTTTACTACGAACTAATATAAATACGACTATTTAATTAACGTTAACTATGACCGTGATTTCACTACGAATATTATGCAAATACGACCATATAATTAACGTTAACTACGACCGTGATTTCACTACGACCAGATAACTATAATCGTGATTATACTATGAATATAATGCAAATATGACTAGATAATTAACGATAACCACGACCGTGATTACACTACGAATATAATTCAAACGCGACCGGATAATTTACGATAACTATGACCATGTCTGTTTACCTATTTTCTCGATCCTTTTACTGATTGGACCAGATCTTCTCGTCTCTATCTCCTTGCGATTATATGATAACCTGTCTTTTAGAAATCAGTGCATTTTGAGATTTGTACTTCTGTTTTCTCCAATATTTTTTCTCTCTCCTCTATTTTTTACAGTTTATCTCATCTACACAAATACTCTTCTGGCTGATTTCTTTTTTTGTGGTATTCATATGATCATTTTATTTTTTGTACACAAGGTGTTTGATAAAATTCCCGAAAACAAAAACTGTGGCAAGTTCCAGCATGTGAACTACGGCCTACAACAGGTCACATGCGGTTTACAGCAGGTCAACTGCGATATGCGACAGGTCACCTGCTAACCTGCTGACCTGATAATCTGCTGACCTGCTGACCTTTTTTTTTGCACTAAACTCATGCAAGTGTTTTTCTATACTTATAGGAAAAAAAATCCATACAATTATTTTTTTATGTATATAGAGGAAAACAAAATTCATGCAAGTCTTTTTTTTATATATGTAGAAAATCTGCAGGTTATAATAATATAGAAAGATATAATGGTCATTTTATCTTAAAAAAGTATAGAATACAAAGACATTTTTTTTGTACATTAGTGCAAATTTTCTCTTTGTTGTTTTATCATACCTGCATCATGAACATACGCACCATCTTTTTATGTGATGATAAACAATTTTTTTAGTGGCCATTCGATATCATATGACAATCACTACTAGAAAATACGGAAAAGGTGACGCAAAAGGTGACGCAAAATTTGCGTCACTAAAATGGTACGCAAAAGTGACGTAAATAGTGATGCAATATTTTCGTCACTAATGCGTCACTAAATAGTGATGCAATATTGACGCAAATAGTTGCGTCACTAAAATGTGACACAAAAAGTGACGTAAAATTTGCGTCATGAAAAAAGGTGATGCAAGAGTGACGTAAATAGTTGTGTCACCCTTTTGGTGGCGCAATTTAGTCACCTTTTAGTGACGCAATTGCGTCACTATATCTGTATTTTATTATTTATACGTATAAACATACAAATATTTATATATAAATATATTTTTTATATACGTATATATATGTATTTATACGAATAAATATAAGAGCATTTATATATAAATATAAATTTTATATATAAGTATACGATATATACGTGTATTTGTACGTACAAATATACGAATATATATATATATAACGTATATTTTATGTATACATATATATTATGTATATGTGTATTTGTATATACATATATACGAGTATTTTATATATAAATATGTATTTTACATATACATATATATATATATATATTAATATATTATATATTTATACATATCATGATATATACGAATATATATAATCGTGTATTTATATATATATATATTTATATATATACAAACATATGTTATATATATAAATATATATTTTATGTATGTGTATATACATATAAATATATACATATATATATTTGTAAGTATAAATATATGTATATGTATTAATGTTGTAATATGTCAGAAGTTTAACTTGGAACTGTTGGTTACTTGTCAATTGAAACTCTAAAGTTAAGCGTGTTTGAGGTGGAGTAGTGGAAGGATGGGTGATCTCCTGGAAAGTGGATTTCGGGGATTCAATTTCAGAATTTCCGATTCGGTTTAAGATCGCGGTTGGAGATTAGAGGTCGGGATTAGGGTTTAGGATTAGATTCGGGATCAAAAAAATATTTTTGGATCCAAAATACGTTTTAGTGACGCAAAAGTCGAGTCACTATTGCGTCACCCTTTGGTAACAGTTGGTGACGAAATCTGAATTGATGACGGTATGAATGGTGACGCTTTTGGTTGTGTTACTATTGCGTCACCCTTTGAAAAGGGTGACGCAAAAATACAAAAGGGTGACTCACCCTTTTGCTGTTTTCTTGTAGTGAATATGATTGATAATAAAAACTATTTTAGTTTATTTTCGATAAATAAGAATCAATATATCATATCATTTGGTTCACTATATTGATCGATTGTCGGTCTAAAGTCTATATATATCAAGTCCGAATTTCTGTTAAGTTTCTATAATTAATTTCCCCAATAACAAACATCAAATTCCAAATAGAGATGTCAATTGGGTTGGTTGAACTCATTTGGATCCAACCAATTTCGATTTCCAAGATAAACAGTTTTGATTGGATCGATCCGTTAATAACAATGAATTGAGTTGGGTCGATCCATTAAACTCATGTAAACCATTTAAACCTATTTATATATTCATATACTACTTATATATATAACTATTAATATGTATACTCGTATAAACTAGGGGTTGATATTTTAATAATCGATTTGGGTTATTCGATTCAATAAAAATATATACACAATCGGATATTATATTATAGGAAAAATTTGCATAAATGTACCAAAAAAAGCGTCTTTGCATTCTATACTTCTTCTATTGTAATATTTGTATTCTATACTTTTTAAGTTAAAATGACCATCATATCCTTCTATATTATTATAACCTACAGATTTCCTCCAATTATAAAAAACACTTGCATGAATTTCGTTTTCCTCCACATACATGTAAAAACACTTATATGGATTTTGTTTTCTTATATAAGTATAGAAAAACACTTGCACGAGTTTCGTGAAAAAACACTTACAGGTTAGCAGGTCATCAAGTAAGTAGGACAGCAAGTCATCACATCACCAGGTTAGTAGGTCACCTACTGCATGTCGCAGGTGACCTGCCCTAGGCCACAAGTCACGTACTGGAATATGCCGCCGTTTTCTGTTTCATGAATTTCATCAAATATATTGTGTGTAGAAAATAAAATGATCATATAAATACCACAAAAAAAGAAATCAGGCAGAAGAACGTTTGATTAGATGAGATAAATTGTAAGACATACAGAAAATAAAAAAAATATTAGAGAAAACAGAAGGACAAATCTCAAAATGCACTGATTTCTAAAAGATTATCACATAATCGCAGAGAGATATAGACGAGAATATTTGGTCCAACCAGCAAAAGGATCGAGAGAATAGGTAAATGGACATAGCCGTAGTTACCGTTAATTATCTGATCGCGTTTGCATTATGTTCAATGGTCGTAGTTATCGTTAATTATCTAGTCGTCTTTGCATTATGTTCGTAGTATAATCACGATCGTAATTATCTGGTCGCAGTGAAATCACGGTCGTATTTATCTGGTCATAGTGAAATCACGGTCGTAGTTATCTGATCGCAGTGAAATCACGGTCGCAGTTATCTGGTCGTAGTGAAATCACGGTCGCAATTATCTGATCGTAGTGAAATCACGATCGCAATTATCTGGTCCTAGTTATCTGCGTAGTGAAATCACGGTCGTAGTTATCTGGTCGTAGTTATCTGGTCACACGCCGCAACTCGCAGGCCGTAGGTATGACAGGTGTCGTAGGTGACCTACCGCAAGCCGTAGGTACCGAAGATGACCTACCGCGGGCTGCATGTCATCTATCACATCGTAAGTCATCTGTTGTGGGCTGTACGTCATTTACCGCAGAGCGTATGTTATTTTTCACAAACAACAGGTCATCTTCTACAGTTTTCTTTTACATACAGTTCATCAAACACCTTATGTGCATACAAACTGTAGGTGCCGAAGATGACCTGCCGCAGGCCGCAGGTCATCTGCCAGACCGTAAGTCATCTGTCGTGGGCTGTAGGTCATTTACCGCAGAGCGTAGGTCATTTTTCACAGACGGCATGTCATCTTCTACAGTTTTCTTTTACAGACATTTCATCAAACATCTTATGTGCATACAAGGCGTAGGTGTTGAAGATGACCTGCCGCGGGCCGCAAGTCATCTGCTAGACCGTAAGTCATCTGCCATGGACTGTAGGTCATTTACCGCATATCGTAGATCATTTTTCACATATGGCAGGTCATCTTCCACAAATATAGTTTGGGTATTTTAAAAAAATATAGTATACAAAAGTTATTTTTTTGTGAGATATTTTACAATTTTTATTTTTTTTACATTTTGCCAACTGCCTCTATATTATATTCGGTAATTTATGAAAAAAAAAATATACATTTTCTTAAAAAAAATCAGATTTTTCGAGTTTTTAAAATTCGATTCGATTCGATGTTTGAGAAATATTCACGTTTAGATTTTTTGAACGGTTCGTTTCAAAAACGACATCTAATTTTTCAATACAATTCGATTCGGAAATGGTGTTGCATTTTTTTGGTATGATTCGAGTTTTTCAATGCGATTCGATTCAGAATGGTATCGAGTTTTTTTTATACGATTCGATTCGTAAATGACACTGAGTTTTGCGGTACGATTCGATTCGGAGCGGTATCGAGTTTTTCGATACGATTCAAATTTTTCGTTATGATTCGATTCGGAAATGACACAAAAAATTTTGTTACGATTTGATTTGAAAATGGTACCAAATTTTTCGGTACGAATTGATTCGAAAACAACATCAAATATTTCGATTCGATATATATATAATCTATATATGTTAATATTTATATATTTAAATATAACAATTTTAATTAGTTACTAAATGGATTTAATTTTAACTAAATATATAATAGATTTAATGGGTTAACCATCTAACTCATGCTTTTAATGGGGCAAAACTCATTTAATCCATTTTATAATTTTAGTCAAATAGATTAAATGTTTGAATTTATAAATGAGTCGGCTTAAGTCGACCCGTATAACCTAACCCATATTGACATCTCTAATTCCAAAGTTGTAGGAAGCCAACACCTAATAGAATCAAGATTCAAAATTATGTGGTTTTCCTTCACTAGTTTTTATCACTCACACCTGCACAAATCAATGTTTGCTTCCAAGTATTTTTTTTTTTGAATTTGGCATATATATATATATATATAAATTTATGTGTATATATGTGTAGATTGGAAATATAGACCAACCAAATCAAAAGGTTCTTAAATGGTTAATTTCGTCCCCATAAATAAAATATAATATCTCCAAAGCGGCGACCCGAAAGCGATACAATGCCCTCTTTTTTTAATTTAATAATTCTCCAAGATTTTCGTGATTGTGACAATGTGCTTCCCATTTTCGACGGTCCATATTTATTTGGATATACATTTTTTTTAAATTTTGATTGATCTTTAATAATTAGAACCCGATGTGTGGATGATGATAACGGCATATATACATGGCGGTGACTCACCTGGCTCGTCAGCTGCAGATAAATTCTATTGGTGTTTCTCTGTAAACTATATTAATTTATTTTGATAATTAAATATAAACAATTTAGTAAACTCGCTACGTTCACCTAATTGCATTACCTACAACCAGCGTTTCGTTGCTTTTAAGTAGTTGCACTTGCCGACATATATGTAGGTAAAGATTTTATAATATAAATATATATATATATATATATAATTATATATTCAATATGGTTTTATCGTTTATTTAAATCCATCCGAATTTCTCCGATCTTTTAAAAGATGTAGTTTGGTGAATATCCAATGAATTTTTGAATTATAAAATAATTATATTTTTCTACATATATATATATATATATGTATATATGTATATGTATGAATGTGGGATGATAGAGGACATGGGCCATAATGTCCTGGTGGTCTTATCCCATCAATACTTATCTATAGTAATATATGCAATCAGAAGAATGGTATGGGCATGAAAGAAGCGTTTGGTAATAAAAGAAGAATAGATAACCATTATTTTTTTATTATAAAGTTTGAATATTGTTGGTCATGACGGACATGGGACTATCCGAAATAATTAAATCAACCGTCCATTAGAAATTTTTATAACCTTCAAGTTGCATAAACAAAATAAATCAAATATTTAACACACCCAACTCTTTACATTTTCACGAGTCGAAAGAGTAATTGCATCTTCATGTTGGCAAAGGCCGAGAAAGAAGGGGAAACAAGTGGAGACCATTTTGTTCTTTGTTTGGGTATTTTGTTACCCCTTCATCGTTACAAAGGCCGAACAAGAACTTGGAAGCCCAGACCCGACCCGGATCATATGCAATGACCGGGTCATAAAATAATGTTATAACACGGCCCAATCCAAAAAAATAGAGGCCACATCACCATTTTCATATAAAAAAAGGTTTTTTGATTTAAATATATTTTAGAAAGAAAAAACCTATATATATTATATCTACATAGAATGTAGCCTGTTGTACTACGTCATTTATTACCAGTTTACTTTTTTTTTAAATTATATAAACCGAAAGACAACAAAGTTCCTATTGGTTGAAATAGAAATTCTATCGTATCCCATCAAACCTTCATTGATGTATGGTAGTAAATGTTGGACGATAAAAAAATAATATATATCCAAAATGAGAGTGATCGAGATCAAGATGTTGCGATAGATGTGTAGACATAATAAAAATAGGATTAAAGATTAGAGTATTAAAGAGAAAATATAAATATTAGATATAGAAAGAAAATTACGAAAGAGATATTTAAAAAGTTGGTTTGAATATGTACGACACCAAATTAAAATGAGGCGTTGTTGTTGTTTGAATATGTACAATATAGATAAATAGGGTATATAAACGAAGATGAAAAAAAAAAAGATAAGAAGGATGGACCTAAACTTATTTGAAAATGAAGTATTAAGAATGATTTATTACAAATTTCGGATCTAATTTCAAACTAAAATGTATAAAAATCTATACGGCGTAAGCCGATCTTGAAGTTGATATACACATACACAGAAGAAAACACACTTTAGGGTTTAAATTCATCACTGCATCGAATTGGTGTTCCAATTTTATTTCATTTCTTATTCGATTTTTAAATGATAAAAATATTTTTAAAAAAAATTTGACTTAGCTCCACTTCCATCCACCCTAATACAATTGCATGTGAACTTGATGGAAGTAAACTCGGGGTCGAAGGTATCTCGAACAGCGATAGTCTCAGAAAATTCGAAATCATCCATTACGATGTCTGCAAAACAACGGTTCATATATGGCAAAAAAAAAACAATTCGGACCAAAATAGATGTCTATAAAGCTCAAGATGATGCTGATGCTGATTTCTTCGACTTGGTTGCCAACTGCGTTTCAGGCTGCAATTCCATAAACCACGAAATTCAGACAAGAGAAAGCTGATAGATAGATGGATCGGTAAATCATGGAGTGTCAGTTTTCTTACCTCTTTCTTCACGGGCTCTTCTTTCTCCGACAAAATCAACTCGATGTGGCATGGGGACGACATGAAGGCTGCAGGATTTAGAAACCGATTTTACCAACAACACAACGTAGAAAAATGAAAAGGGAACGTTCAGAAAAAGTGACATACGATTGATTCTTCCGTGGGCACGGTAAGTCCTACGCCTTTGTTTCCTAGCCTGGTTCACCTGAATGTGTGAAATGTGGAGGGCGTCCACATCCAAGCCCTTGACCTGAAATACAACACACCCAACACTTTATACTTCCTCTACGATTACCTGAGCAAAAACCTAGCCCATACAAACAAGAAAATAAAAACCCAGATGATATTTTACCTCGGCATTGCTCTCAGCGTTCTTGAGCAAATCGAGGATGAATTTTGCAGATTTTGCCGGCCAACGACCTTGGCCATTCGAATGCCTGTTCTTCGCCTGGGCGGTACGGCCAACACCTCTGCAGAAACGAGTGAATGGGATGGCTTGCTTGTGAGCTATCACATCTTCCAAGTACCTCTTGGCCTTTGTCAATGGAAGCTTCCTAATGGCATGTGCGGTTTCCCTTGTGTTCTGTTGTTCAAGATTAATAAAACACAATCAGATTCAATCATGAGAATCACAAAAAGGACGGACACATGCAACGACGATGATAAAAAGTGAACGAATCGAGAATGTGGCATCATTTAATGAACCTTCAGTCACTAATTCTACTGAGGTTCACCCAATAACAGTGCCAATGATCTCCCTGAAGTTTACGAGAGCCACGTTCACAAAAGGCAACAAAAGCCCTGCTTTTTTCATCAGGTTTCAAATCAACAATTGAACATAAAAACCCTACACACCTGAATTCAGACAGACATCTAACTTAGATGAATTCAGACAACACCAGCTCATTTGGATCTGAAGTGACACTTGATGAATAAATGACATATCTAAGCTCATGGATATATTACAACAGAAATGTACCATCATGGACTGAACCTTCAGCTACATATAAAAAGACATGAGGTTCACCCAATCACGATGACCCATTCGATTTCCCTGACATTTACGAGAGACCTGTTAATAGAATATGTAACAGAACCCTGCTTTTTTATATCAGGTTTCCTAGACCATACATCCAGACACAGTTCGTGTTCCTAAGACTTGTGAAAATCTTAACTCCGACAGCAAACCTAATGGCAAAGAAGATACGTATCAGAATCAAATGGCGAGAAATACCTTAAAGTGAACCCTGAGATCGGATCCTCTCGACTTGCAGGCTGCAAATATATACACAGGGAAAAGGATAGTGAAAATCAGATATTTCAGCAAACGCACACAGCTACAAACCAAATCCAGCGACATTCAAACGCGAAACAGAACATAAACAGCAGATCGAGATACAAAGAGACATTACACTTGGTGGGGTTATCGGGTTCTGCCGAGTACTTCACCTGCGCAAAAGCAAACGGAACATTAGAACAAACTAGAAGCAGACCAGTGATGAAAAGAATTCGAACTGGGAATGGGGTCGAAGATACGGGAGGAGGAGGTTACCATGGCGGCCGATTTTAGCGCTCTTCGACAGAAGAATAAGACGAAGACGGAAGGATTTTATACGGAGGAAATGGAAAAAAAAAAACCCTAGCTCTCTTATTTCTTGAGAGAGTAGCTTCTAAATGGGCTTACGTTTTAAATATCCACATGGGCCGGCCCATATTGTGATGCGGCCCATTTCATCTCGCTTGTTTTTTTTTTCAATTTATTATATAGCTAGGAGGATTACAATCTATTGTTATTTCACATTTTCCTTATTTATTTTCATATATATATATATATATATTTGAGATTTATTATCCTATCCGGTGGAAAATTGCTGAATATTTTGATTGCGCGGTCTATATCTAAATCATACGAGTATTTTCTCTGATATAACTAATTAATACTTAAGATTTGAAATATTATAAATTATACGTCCTTAATCAGGCACATTATATCAGGGACAAATCCGTCATTTTGTATTTTCCTGACACGGCAATATATCATTCCCCGAAGCACCATTGCCTACAGACAGACACGAACACGATCTCCCCAACACCAACAGCCTCTCTCCTCCAGTCGGAGAGCATTGTAATCTGGAGATTATTCGGAGGCGGAGATGAGAGTTCTGAGAACTCCATGCGTGGATGTCCGAAATCTCCCACCTCCGCCGTCCTCCTCCACCGCCGGCGTCGCCGTCTCCGGCCGTTGCACCGCCTTCTCCGACCCCTCCGCCGGTATGTACTCCCTCCCGCCGGAAATTTTTCTGGAACTCTCTTCGTTTTCTCCCTTTTCCACCGATCATGTTGTTTATGGTCCATCGCTGCAATCAATTATGCATCCGTCTCGCAAATCCATTGAATCGCAGGAATTCAAATCCATCTCGATCTATGATTTTGATTCCTTCATCAGAAACTGAACTGAAAAATAAGGGATTAGTTCTGCCGTACTTGTGTAAGAAGCACATGAGATCTTTTTCATTTTTAAGGCACCGAAATCATCATCATGAACTTGTCTTCCTCCGCGGCTTTGTCCTGTCTTTTTCCACGACGTGTAGTCGTTTCTTATAATAGAAGTTCTTAATTACATTTTGGCTTTCATTTGTGTAACTATCCTCTTCTTTCTTTTTGTTTTGTCAATTTAAAAATATCTCTGAATTCTCCAATTACTTGAAAAAAATAATTTTTTTCCTTCGAATAGTTTGATGTGAAGGGCTGGATGTTTCGGATTCGGTTTGGAATTTTATCGATTTGGTTCAGAAATAGTTTATTCGGTATTCTAAAATTTGTATCAAATTAGTACCATATTATTCGATTAAGTTTTAGTTTTGGTACAGTTTGTTTTCATTTATGTTAAAAATAAATTAGATGTTTGTAAAAAAAAATTCGGTTTTATAAACAATATATCAATTGCAAATTTTGAATGGTAGCGTTTAGAAAAATAAGGTTTAGAAAAATAAGGAGATTTTCGGGTTGGTATGGTTAGCCAAACGCCCACCCCTAGACGTGACTGGCTGATCACGATCTTGGTTATTATTATTATTATTATTATTATTATTATTATTTAAAGTGATTTTTTTATGCAAATAAATACTTTCGTTTTCAGTCATGTTTCATTCACTCTGGCAGTGGAGAACAGTAGCTACAGTATCTAATATTTGACCAACGACTCCCAACCGTCTGGCACTGATCTGCTTTTTTATCAAATAAATCATCTTTTTTTATTTTTAATCAAGGGAATCCAACATTTTTTATTCTTGTTAAATATATACTTGAAAAATCTAAATTATATATATACACACACACATACATATAGGTATATTGCCTGCCTTCACGACGCACTTGGATTTGGCACAATTATAAGGTGTCTATGTTAGGAGGAGCACCGAACCAAGACTTTTGTCTGTTGTAGTCTAATGTGGATGCTGCGTGGACCCTAGTGGGGGATCGCCCTAGGATTACTTTGTATTTAATATAATCGGACGGCTAGGAGATCGCCACGTGGCACATCATGAACAATAATTCAATCCAAGACGGTGAATTGCCGCGGAGAATAAAATGGCAATAATTCGTACCCTGAAATAAACGGGGCGCGTGGGATGAGTGTCCCCGACCAAACAGGATCATAACACGTGGACAAAACATTGGGCCCCACACCTCAATGGTAAATTATACCACTCGCTGCTAAGCGCGTGGACTACACTTTCTCAGTCCACTGAACGCACTCTGGTTTTGCTTTTTTGTTGCAAGGGGGGGAAAACACCGCATCTGACCATCATGATGTTATGTCGGCCAAGCCTCATAATACATGAATACTTTCAATTTATGCGATACATTACATCATATACACATAATGCTCTCAATCATATATGTTTTGTCTCTTGGTTATATATTATTCAAGTTTTAAGATACGAACAATAACTTGAATCTGTCGCTGACTGACGAGTGACTAAGCAGTGAAGTACTGTGTGTTCGAACTTCAAACATCTTTCAGGAAGTATGATTCTTCAGCTGTGAAGCAAAAGAGACTGTTTCTTTTTCCGTTCTCTTGAATGAAACCGTGGAAACAAAAGTTTATTCGTTTAAGTTGCATATTGATTTGGATTCGAATTGCAGAATCCGATGATACAACGTGTGGAACGCCCACGTGGAGGATCGGGAAGACGCTAACTTGCGTGTGCTTCAAGCGAAAGGGAGCTTATCAACGCATCTGCTCTAACTTGACGCCATTACAGGTGGTATAACCCATAGACAAAGAACTTCACTTGCTTTTAATGAACATTTTTTTAACTTTATCTGAGTTAGTGGTTCTTTTTAGGAGGAGAGACTGAAGAGATTGAAGCACAGAATGAAGGTTTACTTTGATGCTTCAAGGCCTGATCATCAGGTGAGCGGTTTTGTGTTCACCCGCGTAAAATGGACAGTATTAATTAGATCGATTAAGCCGTCGAAAAATGTAATCACATTGATCATAATATGCAAGTGAACGAAAAAAAATTGCATTGCATTGCATAAGCACAGGATCTATGGAAATCTCCGAGTTTATGTTTTATCACATGAGTTGGCACATAGTGTAACAGCCTTTATTTAGGTTGGTGTTTCAGACACCAATTCATGTCTGGTCGGTTATATATATGCATCTCAAATCAGGGGTTATCAGGACATTGAATTCGATATATTTTTTGCGAGGACAGGAAGCGTTGAGAGCCTTATGGTCTGCAACGTATCCTGGTCAAGAGCTCTCGGGTTTGATATCGGAGCAGTGGAAAGAGATGGGATGGCAGGGAAGGGATCCATCCACTGATTTCAGGTTTAAAACCCTCTGTTTCTCTTTTCATTCGTAAAACATTCGCAGTATATCCTTACATGTTGTATCTATACATCGATGTGTGTATGTGTGTGTGTGTGTGTATATATATCGTTATAAATTACAATATCTACATTTATAAACATGACAAGATTTACATGGTTATCAGAGGAGCGGGATTCATATCGCTGGAGAATCTCCTCTTCTTCGCCAAGACATTCCCGGTAAATTCTCTGAAAAAAACCCGAGATTCAGTTCTAACGTTGGTGAAAAATGTCTGTCTTAACGTTCTTTGAGCAGACGTCGTTTCAGCGCCTTTTGAACAAACAAGGAGGCAAAAGAGCGGCTTGGGAATACCCTTTCGCTGTTGCAGGCGTCAACGTAACCTTCATGATCATGCAGATGCTCGATCTCGATGCCTGTAAGCATATTCTTCAAAAACTGAATCAATATTTGTGTGTGTGTGTGCATATATATATATATATATATATATATATGGGTTACCTCTAATGGCAAATGGAACGTGGTTTTATTACATGAGTGAACTGTACTTGAGTTTTGAATCTATTTATGTGCAGCGAAGCCAAGAACCTTTGTCCGGTCGGTCTTCTTACAGATACTGTCCGGTAAAAAAAAAAAAAAAAAAATACATACATTAACCCTAAAGTAAATCGGCCCTTTAATACATTGAACTACAAAAATTAAATTGAGATTTTGCAGAGAACGAATGGGCATTTGATTTGCTCTACTGCGTGGCTTTCGTCGTTATGGACAAGCAATGGCTCGACAGGAACGCCACCTACATGGAATTCAACGTAAGATCTATTACATGCATGGTGATGATGGTGATGATGATGATGATGATGGTGATGGTGATGGTGATGATGATGGTGCAGGATGTACTGAGGTACACGAGGGCGCAAGTGGAGAGGGAGCTACTGATGGACGACGTGTTTCGGATAGAGGATATGCCTTCTTACTCGCTTCTCTCTTGATTAGCCTTTCATAATTTCATTTAGATTAGACCTTAAGAAAGAAGACAAAAAGGTTTATTTAACCTGTTGCGTATGGAAATTGGAATCTCCCGACCAACAAAGCTTAGTCTTCGAGTGGTTATTAGCTTGTCGACCGACACTTGGTCTGTTGACGTATAATTTTGTATTTTGTCATATTGGATTCCTGAGATGCAATTTGCTTATTTTATTGGGTAAACTTGGATACATCTTTGGTGGGTTTTTTTTTAATAATTTAGAAATTTACCGGTATTTACATCAGAATCGGAGAAGTTCATGTGGATGTCGTTTTCCAGATAAAAGCTTAAACCCGGATTGATAACGAGATTTATCTCATCCATTTACCTGTTGTTGGGTTGTCCCTCAACAGTCAATATCAATATACACATTGGATAATTACTAACATATGAAAACAATTTATCTAAAATTTAGTCTTTGTTAAATCTAATACACGTGCATTATACATTGGTTTAATTTGGATCTATTATTGATGAATTTGACGTAGTCTATTATCCTTTTAGTCAAATTAAATAATCTCTATTTTCTTTTATTATGAAGATACTATTCCATTTCCCTTTTGTCTCTTTCTATTTAAATCTTCCTACTTTAAGTCTCACTCACTACAAATTCCTAAATCCCTTTCTAAATATTTATTGAATTTTAATAATGTAAGATGAACGGATTTAATTTGTATGAAAACATGCAAATTAAATATATAAAAAAACTCAGAAGTTAAGCTTTGATTTTCGTTCTTCAAACCTTTTTCGTGTCCTTTTGTTTTAGCAGTGAAAGGCTATAGATATAGAAAGAATAAATGGAAAAAACCCTAAAAATTCCTAAACTTGTATTTTGGAATAATATTAATTCCTAAATTTGTAGAAGTGCGTATTAATTCCCAAACTTGCAAAATTGAACACATTAAATCCTAAACTTGTTAAACGGTTTCATATTCGTCCATAGCGTTATTTTGTCAAAAAAACGAGTTGACCGATCCGACATGGCACGTGACGTGGCGAGCCACGTCGGATCGGTCAACTCGTTTTTTTGACCAAATAACGCTGTGGACGAATATGGAACCGTTTAACAAGTTCAGGATTTAACGTGTTCAATTTTGCAAGTTTGGGAATTAATAGGCACCTCTACAAGTTTAGGAATTAATATTACTCCAAAATACAAGTTCAGGAATTTTTAGGGTTTTTTCCCTTATTCATACAAAACTTTTATTTAATTATTATTTACCTTGTTTTATTTTGGCAAATTAGTGGTTCTCATTTTCGGGTCAATACTAAATTGTACTCAAATAATTTTTTTTCTTTCTACTCTTCCTAACGAGATTGAAAATCATATTAAATTTCATATAATTTCTATGATAAATGAATATTTATTCAAAAGAACAGTTCATAATTTTATTTTTACTGAGAGAAAAGAAATAAAAGTTGAAAAAATATTCATTTGAATGTTAGAGACTTTTTTTTTTGCAATGTTATTAGTTTCTACTTGGAGAATATTTTTAAAAAATGCATGTCTTAATTAAGCATATAAGTTTGGTGGGTCCACGTTATTTACCCCCTTTCATTTTTTTCAAAATTTTTTGACGGAAATTATATTCTTTTTAATATAATTTTTT
>NW_010963496.1:80888-84848 GCF_000463585.1 Tarenaya hassleriana | reverse complement strand
CTCGACTTCAAAATGGTTGATGCCAAGTCGGTGATCAGCCAAGTGCAAGAAATACAACTCATCCTTCACGAAATCATTTCTGAAGGAATGAAGTTGAGTGAATCTTTCCAAGTGGCTGCTATCATTGAGAAGTTGCCACCGTTGTGGAAAGATTTCAAGAACTATCTCAAGCATAAACGCAAAGAGATGGGGCTTGAAGACTTGATCGTGAGACTTCGGATAGAGGAAGACAATCGTCGAGCTGAAGTCAAAAGCGACAAGAAGGCAATGGAAGTCAAAGTCAACCTTTCAGAACCTAGTACGGGAAAGAAGAGGAAGAATTTCAAAAACAAAAAGAAGACTTCCAAACCCAAGAAATTCAAAGGAAATTGCTACAACTGCCGAAAGCCGAACCATCTTGCTAAAGATTGTCATTCAGAACCTAGTACGGGAAAGAAGAGGAAGAATTTCAAAAACAAAAAGAAGACTTCCAAACCCAAGAAATTCAAAGGAAATTGCTACAACTGCCGAAAGCCGAACCATCTTGCTAAAGATTGTCAGAATCCCAAGAAGGAGGCTCACCTAATCACAAATCAAACCGTTCCATTGGATTTTGATGAGATGTCCTTGACCGCAGTAGTCTTCGAAGCTAACATGGTGGGTAATCCCAAAACGTGGTGGCTTGACACAGGTGCAACACGACACATATGTGCCGACAAAGAGATGTTTTCGTCCTACATTCCCATCAACGGAAGGAAGTTGTTCATGGCCAACAACGAGGGATCGGTCAACTCGTTTTTTTGACCAAATAACGCTATGGACGAATATGGAACCGTTTAACAAGTTCAGGATTTAACGTGTTCAATTTTTCAAGTTTGGGAATTAATAGGCACTTCTACAAGTTTAGGAATTAATATTACTCCAAAATACAAGTTCAGGAATTTTTAGGGTTTTTTCCCATTTTCAAAATATCAATAGTATTAGTTTTAAGAACTCGTATGGGAACGCAATGGCGGAAAAACAACATATAAACCCCAAATCCTAGTTTATAGTACGGCGTAAAATGGGCGAATCGGGCCTATATTTCAGAGTTTGGAGTGTGATCCTATAAGGTTCCAGTTAGATTTGGGTCGGGTTTCAATTTTTTTGTTTAATAATAAAAAATAACTTTTATTCATAATTACAATGCAACCACAAAAAATAATATAATGACATTTGATTTGTACATAAAAATTTCAACAACATATATTTAAATTTAACAATATCAGAGCAAATTATTCAAAAACTAAAAGAAAGATTGAAAAAACATATGAATTCACCGACTTAATTAAGATTAAAAAAAAGTTGATATTGCTCCCTTTTTTTACACATCCTCTATAAATAGGTACTACGATCATACATGACAATCGGAATTCTAAATCAAAATCAAATATGTATTTTTTTATTATTTTTTTTTTGTAGAAAATCTACACAACAACCTAAATGATATGCTTAACCATTTGTGCTCCAATATTAGCTGTTAGAAAAATGTTATTAATTTCTTAAAACCAATTTGTGGTAAATGAAAAATTAATTTTAAAATGTTGTTATACAAAATAAATATAAAAATATGGAGGAAGAACATTTGTCCCACATTGGAAAAATGATAAGCACAAGGAAGGAAGTTTCCTTATATTTATGTTTGTCCCACATCTAAAGTTTTGGCCAAGAGGAAGGAAGGAACTTCCTTATAAAAAGAGCTCCCCTTGAGTCAATAATGTTCAAGCTCAAGGTTGACTAAAGCTAAAAATTTGGTCCAACTTCTTCCTTTTGGGAGAAAACGAGCAAAGTTCTCTGAGCGGAACGTTTAAATTTTGGATTGAAAGTTCCACTCGGGACTATTCGATTCAGAGAAAAACATTTCGATGTGGGATTTAAAATTTAAAGTTGCGCGTCGATGTGGTTCGGTTGGGTTCCGAACCAATGTGTTCTTGACGAAACGTTTCCTTTTGGAACGATTCGGAAAAAACCGCTGGTTGAAAGGGTGGAACCTCTTCCTTCACATGTTTTTGTAGCAACCCCCGAATATCATTTTCAGCATCCCTTTTTTTTTTAGTGCATTCTTCCTTTCAGAAAGAAATAATCTCAAACCTTTTCTCTAAAGAGTTCTGAACTTTTGTAGTTCGTTGGATTCTCTAAAGGAGGTGGTGCTTTTGTAGAATCGTAAGTCGTTGTATCTTGGAGACGATTGCCATAAACTAGTTTGTACAAACAAGAGGTGGTAAAAAGTATTTCATCACATTCATTGATGATTGTACAAGGTACTGTGTAATATATCTTTTAAGAAGTAAAGACGAAGCTCTAGATGCTTTTAAAAGGTATAAAAATGAGGTTGAAAACCAACACACTGCTAGAATCAAAATGATTCGAAGTGATAGAGGTGGAGAGTATGTATCACCTTTTGATGAGTTCTGTGTCGAGTCTGGAATAATCCATCAAACAACGGCTCCATACTCTCCACAATCGAACGAAATTGCTGAAAGTAAGAATCGTACTCTTAAGGAGATGATGAATACAATGCTTATAAGTTCAGGGCTACCTCAAAACTTGTGGGGGAAGCTATACTTTCAGCAAATCATATTCTTAAGCCACTTGATAACGGGGCAATTTCGTCTTGAGGAGATTGTGTCTAACACAAGCCTCGACTTAAACCTATTTCAAAAATTTTCTTTTCTTTCGGAAATTCTGTCTGAATTTCTGAATCCCACATTTGCGGATTCAACAATCTAAAGACGAAATTTTGTGTCTATAAGACATGGATAGTGCTTCAACTGCTCCAGTAGGGTTTGGTCCTGGACAAGGAACTATACCTGCACAAGTGAGCGTTCCGGTAGGATCTGTTTCTGCCTAAGGAACGACCCCGGTAGGATCTGTTCCTGCACAAGGGAAAAAGCCAGCGAAGTTCAATGGTGTGGACTTCAAGAGGTGGTAACAAAAGATATTTTTCTATCTGACCACTCTTAATCTGGCTCGTTTCCTCACCGAGGAACCACCTGTGGTTTCAGATGAAGAAACCAACACAGAAAGAAAGAATGCATATGATGCATGGATTCATGGAGATTTTCTATGCAGAAACTATGTGTTAAATGGATTGGATGATGCGCTGTATAATATATATAGTCCATTCATGAGGGCTAAGGAACTCTGGGAATCCTTAGAGAAGAAATACAAAACGGAGGATGCTGGCACAAAGAAGTTTGTTGTCGGAGAATTCCTCGACTTCAAAATGGTTGATGCCAAGTCGGTGATCAGCCAAGTGCAAGAAATACAACTCATCCTTCACGAAATCATTTCTGAAGGAATGAAGTTGAGTGAATCTTTCCAAGTGACTGCTATCATTGAGAAGTTGCCACCGTTGTGGAAAGATTTCAAGAACTATCTCAAGCATAAACGCAAAGAGATGAGGCTTGAAGACTTGATCGTGAGACTTCGGATAGAGGAAGACAATCGTCGAGCTGAAGTCAAAAGCGACAAGAAGACAATGGAAGTCAAAGTCAACCTTTCAGAACCTAGTACGGGAAAGAAGAGGAAGAATTTCAAAAACAAAAAGAAGACTTCCAAACCCAAGAAATTCAAAGGAAATTGCTACAACTGCCGAAAGCCGAACCATCTTGCTAAAGATTGTCAGAATCCCAAGAAGGAGGCTCACCTAATCACAAATCAAACCGTTCCATTGGATTTTGATGAGATGTCCTTGACCGCAGTAGTCTTCGAAGCTAACATGGTGGATAATCCCAAAACGTGGTGGCTTGACACAGGTGCAACACGACACATATGTGCCGACAAAGAGATGTTTTCGTCCTACATTCCCATCAACGGAAGGAAGTTGTTCATGGCTAACAACGAGACATCTCCGATAGTTGGACTTGGAAGAGTGGTGTTGAAGATGACATCCGAGAAGGAGCTAACGCTCATTGATGTTCTGCATGTCCCAGACATCCG
>NW_010963496.1:76068-80692 GCF_000463585.1 Tarenaya hassleriana | reverse complement strand
AGACAAGAGTTCTTCCTATTTGACTGAGTGTTCTAATTTATGGCATGATAGATTAGGACATGTAAACTACAATACATTGAGAAAGTTAGTGAACTTGGAACTCATCCCGAAGTTCAAAATAGACTCACAAAAGTGTGAAGTCTGCGTTGAAGCAAAGATGACAAAAACGCCTTTTCACTCGGTGGAAAGATCGACGAAACCTCTTGAGTTAATTCACACTGATATATGTGATTTGAAGTTTGTACAAACAAGAGGTGGTAAAAAGTATTTCATCACATTCATTGATGATTGTACAAGGTACTGTGTAATATATCTTTTAAGAAGTAAAGACGAAGCTCTAGATGCTTTTAAAAGGTATAAAAATGAGGTTGAAAACCAACACACTGCTAGAATCAAAATGATTCGAAGTGATAGAGGTGGAGAGTATGTATCACCTTTTGAGGAGTTCTGTGTCGAGTCTGGAATAATCCATCAAACAACGGCTCCATACTCTCCACAATCGAACGAAATTGCTGAAAGTAAGAATCGTACTCTTAAGGAGATGATGAATACAATGCTTATAAGTTCAGGGCTACCTCAAAACTTGTGGGGGAAGCTATACTTTCAGCAAATCATATTCTTAAGAAGATTCCCCATAAAACAATGAATATCACTCCATATGAGTTATGGAAAGGACGAAAACCATCCTATAAATACCTCAAAGTGTGGGGGTGTTTGGCTAAAGTAGAAATACCTAAGCCTAAACAAGTTAGGATTGCACCTAAAACTGTCGACTGTATTTTTATTGGATACGCACAAAATAGTAGTGTTTATCGCTTTTTTCTCAAAGTGTGGGGGTGTTTGGCTAAAGTAGAAATACCTAAGCCTAAACAAGTTAGGATTGCACCTAAAACTGTCGACTGTATTTTTATTGGATACGCACAAAATAGTAGTGTTTATCGCTTTTTTGTACATAAATCTGAAGTTTCTGATCTAACTGAAGGAATGACGATTGAGTCCAGAAATGCAGTATTCTTTGAAGATATTTTTCCGGCAAGGCGAGAAGAAAGAGGTTCTAACAAAAGAACATACAAAACTGCAATTGAGACACCGGAGCAAGATGAACCAAGACGCAGTAAAAGGACAAAAGTGAAAAAGTCTTTTGGTCCTGATTTTCTATCATATATGATAGAAAATGAACCAAGAACTTTGCAAGAGGCATTCTCAAGTCCAGAAGCTCCGTTCTAGAAAGAAGCTGTAAATAGCGAAATTGAGTCCATCATGCATAACCATACTTGGGAGTTAGTTGATCTCCCACCTGGATGTAAACCTCTAGGATGTAAATGGGTGCTAAAAAGAAAATATAAAGCAGATGGATCAATTGATAAATATAAGGCTAGACTAGTAGCCAAAGGGTACAAACAGATCGAAGGACATGATTTCTTCGATACTTATTCTCCAGTAACCCGAATTACGTCCATAAGAGTATTAATTGCTATAGCAGCGTTATACAATTTGGAAATACATCAAATGGATGTAAAAACAGCGTTTTTGAATGATGAGTTGGAAGAAGAGATTTACATGCAACAATCTGAAGGGTTTGTGGCTCCGGGAAAAGAAAGAAAAGTGTGCAAACTAGTTAAATCCCTTTACGGATTAAAACAAGCTCCTAAACAGTGGCATGCTAAATTTGACACAACGATGTTGTCAAATGGATTTAAAATCAACGAATGTGATAAATGCGTCTACATTAAAAATAATGCAAATGAATACGTCATTGTATGTTTATATGTGGACGATATGTTAATCTTGGGAAGTACTCATGATATAATCATGAATACAAAGAAAATATTGAAGAAACATTTTGACATGAAAGACATGGGTCAAGCTGATGTTATTTTAGGAATAAAGATTTTAAAAGAACCAGAAGGAATTTTCTTATCACAATCTCACTATGTTGAGACTGTTCTTAAGAAATTCAATCAGTTTGACTGTATTCCAGCGAGAACACCTGTTGACATTAGTTGTCATCTAGGTAAAAATCGAGGAGATCCAGTTTCTCAAGTGGAATATGCAAGGATCATTGGTAGTTCAATGTATCTAACTAATTGTACTAGACCTGATATTGCATATGCAGTGAACTATTTGAGTAGATTCACAAGTAATCCAAATGAGGATCACTGGAAAGCTTTGATAAGGGTACTTAGATACTTAAAGTATACCCGAAATTATGGTTTGTGTTATTCTAGATATCCAGCTGTGTTAGAAGGTTACAGTGATGCGAATTGGATATCAGATACTAATGACTCCAAAGCCACTAGTGGTTATGTATTTACTATCGGTGGAGGAGCAATCTCCTGGAAATCTTCTAGGCAAACGTGTATAGCTCGATCTACAATGGAGTCCGAGTTTATAGCCTTAGATAAGGCTGGAGAAGAAGCTGAATGGCTTCGTAACTTTCTAGAAGATATTCCGTGTTGGAACAAACCTGTGTCTGCTGTTATGATTCATTGTGATAGTACGTCAGCAATTGGTAGGGCACAAAATAGTATGTACAATGGTAAATCTCGACATATACGTCGTAGACATAATACCATTAGACAATTGATCTCAAATGGTGTAATAACCATAGATTATGTTAAGTCTAAGAAAAACTTAGCAGATCCGTTAACGAAAAGCCTTAATCGAGATCAATTGTACAAGTTATCGAGAGGAATGAGATTAAAATCCACGAATTAAAAGAATGACCATAGCGGTAACCCAACCTTGTTGACTGGAAATCCCAAGATCTTGGTTCGATGGGAAAACCAAGTTATGGAAGTTCAGTTGAACACTTGGAACTTATTCCATCTCATTCCTAAAGCGATAATCCAAGTGTAAGAAAAATCTGCGTATCGTGGTGAGGTTGAATTCCATATTGAATTCTTAATGATTCCTACACCTTAAATAAGGTAGAGTATAGCAGAATACTTTCGACATAAAGTTCGGTAGATAAGATCACCTATATAAGTGAGGAGTTATGATGGCCGCTCCTATAAGAAAAAAAACACTTATGAATCCAAGATGTGGTCCATGACCGAAACGGACAACAACATGAGAACAAAAACGAAAGTTAGAAATATTATTGTGTGAATACTGGTTGTCTTGGTATATGTTATAAAACTGAGGGTTCAAGGCATCATATCCACCAACTGGTTAATATGCCCGACAGTATTTCACTAAGGAAGGTTCAAAGCAAAAAACTACCATCTTGATGCAATAATAATTCATCGGAACTCTTTGGAATAAACAGTTTTTATGCATTCATTAATTTTCATTCATGTGGGGGATTGTTAGAAAAATGTTATTAATTTCTTAAAACCAATTTGTGGTAAATGAGAAATTAATTTTAAAATGTTGTTATACAAAATAAATATAAAAATGTGGAGGAAGAACATTTGTCCCACATTGGAAAAATGACAAGCACAAGGAAGGAAGCTTCCTTATATTTATGTTTGTCTCACATCTAAAGTTTTGGCCAAGAGGAAGGAAGGAACTTCCTTATAAAAAGAGCTTCCCTTAAGTCAATAATGTTCAAGCTCAAGGTTGACTAAAGATAACAATGCTTGGTCCAACTTCTTCTTTTTGGGAGAAAACGAGCAAAGTTCCCCGAGCGGAATGTTTAAACTTTGGATTGAAAGTTCCACTCGGGACTATTCGATTCAGAGAAAATGTTTCGATGTGGGATTTAAAATTTAAAGTTGCGCGTCGATGTGGGACGGTTGAGCTCCGAACCAAAGCGTTCTTGACGAAACGTTTCCTTTTGGAACGATTCAGAAAGAACCGCTGGTTGAAAGGGTGGAACCTCTTCCTTCACATGTTTTCGTAGCAACCCCCGAATATTATAAATAGGGCGCCCATAGGATCATTTTCAGCATCCCATTTTTTCTGAGTGCATTCTTCCTTTCAGAAAGAAATAATCTCAAACCTTTTCTCTAAAGAGTTCCGAACTTTTGTAGTTCGTTGGAATCTCTAAAGCAGGTGGTGCTTTTGTAGAATCGTAAGTCGTTGTATCTTGGAGACGATTGCCATAAATCGTAACTGTTGGGGTTATCTACGGGTTCCTAGCATGCGATCATATCGATCTAGGGTTTGGTTTACTAGGTTTCATGCAGCGGAAGAAAAATCTAAACCTAGTCAAATGTCACACGCAACCAAACTCACAAAACCCGAAAGATCGTGTATATCACCGAGGGAATCGTTACTTACCTCGTTCTCGATGAGACTTGAAGTTTATTTCGATCCGGGGCCTGTTCTAAATCACCAAGAGCTGAAAGTACAGCTCCTCTACACGTATCCACACCGATGGGAAGGATTCCAAACGATTTGGAACGAATCTGCTAGGATTAGTGAAGAAAAGGGTAACTCAAGAGACGAGATCCAATCCCGGGACAATAGAAATCGAAGAGAACAACTTCTCTAGGGTTCTAGGATGTTTCTCTGAGTTTTAGGTCGGCCTTAATTAAGTTTGGACGAAACCCCAAACTTAAAAATAAGATTAGAAAACCCTAAAAACGAATATTTAGAAACATTCCGGATCCCGGTCCGCCGGACCAGGAGCTTGGTCCGGCGGACCAAGATTAGTCCGAGGCCCACGAACCGGCTG
>NW_010963496.1:71071-75582 GCF_000463585.1 Tarenaya hassleriana | reverse complement strand
CCAGACCAGACTTGGACAGATGACCTCCTGACTGACTTCCGGACCTCCTGGGCTGATCGACTTGGTCCGGGGCTGACCAAACTTGTCAGCTCCGGACCAACGCACTGAAAACTTCTTTTCATGCTCGTTTCGGTCAAATCTCGTTTCCATTCTTCGTATTCTTCACGTATAAGTCCATCCCTATTGGTGTGTGACCCTGTAGGCCCATTCTAAGTGGTAGTGACTTTAGGAACCTTTCCCGAACCACAAGTCATGGTTGGCCTCTAGCAAGACGCCATGACCACCCATTTAGAATTGAGTTAGAGGTGATCTAACCAAGGTAATAACAGCTCTAGTTCTGATCCTTTATCTCACGATATCATGTGTTGAACAAGGGCATGGTTTGAGCCACCCTTTAAGTTCAACTGCTTTCTCGTCTTGGCAAATCGACTAGTAAAATAGATGCAACTTCATCTATAGCGTGGCCACGCGTTTTTCATAGTCCGATTTCCACGAGAGGGCCCAGCGATATCTCTCCTATTGAGGAGGTGATAAGTCCCATATTGCATGTCTATTATCTCCATATGATTCGTGAACGTATCTGATCAACGCCGTTATAATCATCCGGTTAAAGACGACGTTTGACGCAGTCAAGACACACCACTCCTCATATCAGATACTCTAGACATCTCAGGTATGAGGATCCATAAACGAACCGCTGTATGAGATTCAAGTCATGACTCTGTCCATGTGACAATCTCATGCGGGTCATCCAGTCACTCGTTCACAACGAGTACCCATGATTGTGATATGCATCCAATGCATCGATCACACCTCATGCTAGTCTTAATTCATCATTGTTCCCACAATGATAACTGACCAGGATGTTTAGAATCATTCGATAATGATTCAAGGATACCGAAATATAACAAACATGCCAATCATATAACGGGAAGAGTAATGCATTCATGAACCAATGAATCAATACAAAGTCAAAATGCTATATCACGGATCATCCTAGAGCATCATAACCAACATTAACCACTTGATAACGGGGCAATTTCATCTTGAGGAGATTGTGTCTAACACAAGCCTCGACTTAACCCACTTCAAAAATTTTCTTTTCTTTTGGAAATTCTATCTGAATTTCTGAATCACATCTGCAGATTCAACATTAGCATCATAACGGTTTTCAGAATTTGGAGTTGTGTCCTTATATTCGACAGCATCGTCGAAGATTTACGAGTTCACATGTTTGAAATTCCGATAACCAAATTTCCAAAAAAAAATAATACAGTTTTTATCATATAAATTAAAATTTTAATAAAAAGAAATCATGCGATTGAGTAAGTTTTTCATATTGTTACATAATCAATTTAATTATTTTTTAGATCACCATGAATCAAAATTAGGACCAAGTTTTGAGAAATTTATTATTAAGTATTTTATTTTTTCTTCTATAAAAAAAGTATTTTATTTTTTCAATACGTATTCTTCTTGAAATTCAACATGTATCCTCTAACTAATAATAAAAAAATATATTTTACTAATCAATTGAATTAATTAATTTAATTTAGGTGGTGGAGAAAGAAATAAAATTTTGTATTATAAGATAATCTAATTTATATTGAATGAAAATAACACTGTATATAAATAAACGGTGAAGAGAGAAGATGGATGATGGTAAAATTTTAAGGGGAAAAAAGCTCAGGCCTCAGGCCGGGTCCGAAGCCTGACCAACCCGATCCTAAGCCCGTTTGGCCAGATTCGAAAGTTCGGAAACTTAATGGACCTATATGTTTAGGTCTTGTTTTTTCGGGCGGCCTCGGACTCCACTTTGGATTTTGGATTTCTTTGACATCCCTAAATATTTGAGGTTTTGGTTCGATATTTATCTGCTTCATTCAAACATGTTTATTCTGTTTTATAAATAATTGTATCAAATAAAAAGTGAGTATTAATCTGTTTGAAATGGTTATGTTATATAAGTAACAAATAATTCCGGTTTTGATTCAGAATCTATGGGATTCAGTTTGATGTCTATTGAGTTCAGTTAAAAAAAATGTTTGTTCCATTCAGTTTCAGTTTGGTTTAATTCTATTTAATTTCGGTTTAGACGGTCGGCTCAAAACCAAAGCAAACGCCGGATTGGCATATAAAGCGATGGGCTCATAATTTATCAGCCCGTAGTGTTTGGGCCTAACAAATAATAACCATTATGGATAAATGGGCTAAGGCCCGATTGGATGAAGCCACCATTCGCCTCTCCCGAGCAAACCCTAGATATTTTCCGCCTCTCGACGACGATGGATTTCTCGGCGGCGGACTTTGATCGGCTCCTGAGGTTCGAGCATGCTGGAAAAGCTGCCGAGGCTCAGTACGCCAAGGATCCCCTGGACTCCGAGGTTGTAATAGATTCCTTTATCCTCAGAAATTGTTTTTTTTTTGTGTGTGCGCGCTTGTGTTTCACGTTTTCCATGTGTGGTTTGGATTTCCAATTAGGCGCTTGATTTTATGTTATATGACTAGCTGATTGGTCTATAGAATTAGTCGATAGATGCTATTATGGATGCCATTTCGCTTTTGAATTGGAAGGATCACTAGGTTGTTTGTATTGGTTATTATAGCTCTGTTTTGGCGTGATCGCTTGTATCAATCCCTCGAGGGGATTCCATTTTTTTTTACATTGTTTCATTGTCGAAATGGTTGTGTGGATGCATTTTTGCAAAATGTTTACTTGCCATGATCGTATGCTGTTCCATCTCATAGTTATTTGGTTGATACGACGAATGTAATGATAAAACCTTCAATTTGATTTACTGTTCATTCTCGTCGGCAGAAACATCGGTTTAACTGATATGAAGCACTTTGGGCTTCTATGCCTCTTCTGGGTACTCCATTTTGCAGAATTTAGTAAAATGGAGTGGTATATTGCTCGAATGATCTCAGTTCCAGAATGTTCCAGATGCAAAGCAGATGCTAAATGGTATCAGTTCTTCTTTGTGAAGATAAGGTTCAAAGAATTGATTTGCCCCCTTTCCTCTGCATCATGCTTTCTTTTATATTTGTTCCGTATGTAACAAAATATCAATGATGATAGATGCTATCTCTAAGTTGGAAGAGGCATTGACAATAAATCCGATGAAGCATGAGGCTCTCTGGTCTGGTGCCTTGGAAACGCCCACACCACGCAGGCATTCCTCATTTCAGACGCCGATGAAGCCAAATTGTATTTTGATAAAGCTACCGAATATTCTCAAAGAGCTGAAAACGAGGTAACCTTGCAAGTTTTATATGTTTGAGAATGTGGTATTGATTAATACCCTGAATTTACGTGAGATTCTTGTTTGTATTGTTAGGATCCGAGTAATGAAATATATCGTAAGTCTTTGGAAGTGGCAGCAAAGGTACCATTACTATGTTTGGTTTTCTTATTCAGCCTCCTTGGTACGGAATTTGTAACAAGAATTGAGGTGAAAGTCATTGCACATGGTAAACCTATTAGTAATTGTGTTCAAGCAATTTCCTCGTCGTTCATTTCATAGGCGCTGAAACTGCATATGGAGATTCATAAGCATGGATTGGGGAAACAAACACTTGGTGGAGGCCCTTCGGCTTCTGCAAACGTTAGTGTAAGATGTCTATCTTGTTGGATTTCTTGCTTACTTCCTATACATTGGGTGTTTCGAATTCTACAAAGCTAAAGAAACTGCTTTTATTTTCATGGGTTTTGAACACTTTCTATCTGATGCATTCCCAAAATTTCATACTCTCAGTACTAATCGACTGCACTGAGCAAGTTGGACGGAAAGTGGGTGGAGAGTTTCTAAGAATGGATATCCGTGGAATATTATGCCCTGGTGAACCATTTCCAAGTTTACCTTATTCAGAGTGCTAAGATAAGAAGAAAAAGAACAATGAACTCACAACACATACGATGTATGCGGTTGGATAATCCTTGCTTTTGCAAAGTTCCTCAGCCCTCCACCTCCCCCTAGATAAAGCTTGTCTCGGACAATCCATAAGGTAACACATTATACCTGTAGTTGTATTTCTCGTAACAGATATGAGTGGAGTTCCTGGTGGATTTCCGAGTGACTTTGCTGGTAGGTTTGGTGATGTGATACCTTTGAATTGATTCATTGCCTATATTGTCAATGTATTAATTTAGGATGCTTGTTTCATCATATTGATTTATCTTTCCTTCTCGTAAAGAGTGAGTTGTCCATGTTTCTGAGGGTGAAAATATTGTCTTGGGGCACACCCATAATGAGCAAGTAAGATATTATAATCATCTGCTTTTATTCAGAATTTGACAAAGATTCTATATATGGAATGATATGTTCATGATGATTCCAGATTCTCCTAGGAGTGTGTAGACCATATCTAACAGTATGATATTATGATATTATGCATATTATATATTTTCACCACCAAAGGAAAAACAGGAATCCCACCAAAGGCGAAGGTAATGAAATTTGGAATCACAGAAAGTATATTTGTCGTTGTTTTTTATTTTGGGGGGGGGGGGG
>NW_010963496.1:15012-70898 GCF_000463585.1 Tarenaya hassleriana | reverse complement strand
TTGGGGGGGGGGGGGGATAAAGGTGAATGATCACTTTATCTGGGTGGGTGGGTTTGCTCCTCGTGGCTCTGTGGGGACAATATCTTTCCTCTTTTGGCAATTCGTTTGCCTCTTACGTGTTTTTTGGACTCATCCCCTCTTCCCTCTTCTTCTTCTTCTTACTGTCTGATTCAACCACAGATTCTTATAAGGTTTTATATGCTCTCGATTTTGGTAAGAAGCTCATGGACTAAGTTGTAATGGTTTTGAGCTGAACCATGGACTAGAAAGTTGTGTACAGATATATTTATTATGGGTTACTAATAATAAGTTAATAATGAGAGAAAATAAAAATCATTGGTTTGATTAGGAGTTTTAGGGCATCTGATGCGAACTAGTGGTTATCAACTTAGATCAGATACAACATGTCTCATGGGTTTCATAGTTTCGTATATGCTTCTGTTCTGTTTCATAGTTTTGCTTTAATCTGCCAGTAATTTAATTCATCACTGATAGGCTAGGGGTGTCGAATGGACTGATCTGGCTTGATCCGGCTCTTTTTTTATTTGAATTTTATTATATAATAAAAAAACGGATTTTTCGGATTCGATCTGAAACCGGTTGGGTTAAACCCGATATCAAACTCGATGTCCGGATTGAGTTTGGTTCAAAAATCCAAAAAAAAAAAATTGGGCCTAAAAATTAAAATCTAAATGGGATTATTTTTTGGATGAGTTCGGATCGAATTTCGGATTTCGGACTTAACCCTTCATCGGTATCAGTAAGTATAAATGGTTCCAGAGGTTGGGACACACGAGAGTAGAGAATGTATGGTTCCGTACAAGGCGGCTGAAATCAGGACGAATCACGAATGCAATATATTACAATACTTAATTACTAGGTTATTTGATCGGTTGAAATCTAAGTAATAAGATTTGAGGAACAAACCCTTTTGGCCCACTTGAGCATAACAGTCGTTTTCGGCAACAAAATGGGTGATCGACACCTTGCTCGTGGTATCTGATATTTACGTATATATATTTCAGAGATTATTTGTTTTACGGATTATAATTTTCTTGAAATGCTAACCAAGCATTCCACTTTGTGTTTATGCCCTTTTGCCCTTTCTTTTTTTTCTTCAGTGGATGCTTCAAGATAATCTTCGAGGAAAAGAAGAAAAAAAAAGACAGAATCTATAGATTCACCTAAGACACAATCTAGGGTTTTGAGATGGTTGCCCTAAAACCATAGTATTGTTTGAAATTTTTAACTTCTACTACAATTCTTTGGTATTATTCCATGCAGAAGAACCAAACCGAAACGTAACCGAACTTGTGAGAAAATTGTATGTAATTTGGCGAACGAACAACAGAGAATCGAATTAATGGTTAGTAAAGAAGAGTAGTGGTCCATGGACCTGCAATATGGCTTTTGGGGGTTTTGGTCTGTCGTATTATTCTAATGTTCATAGCCGTGCTATCTTTTAAATTGTATATACATCTAATATTTATAATAATAGTGGCATTCATCTACGAGGCCGATGTTGATGTGTCCTTTTAAGCATCTCTAAGCATGATTTGCGTATCTTTGTGTGTATATATACGCGCACATAAAGACATATTGAATAGTTATTATATTTTGAAGTGAGATACTCTGTTCCTTGTAATTCCATTGGTTCTACTTAGTCATTGAATATTGCATTCTCAAAAAAAATTATTCTCTATCCACTCTCCAAGACCATGATATTATGCCTTTTTATTATACTTAAGTTTTCATTAGACATTAAATATTCGATTTGTAACTCAAATTTGGGCAGGTTAGTAGTAAGAAAACATTCAAAACATGATCTTACCTTGGGTTCAAATCTAAACATGGTGAGAGACATTCACTCAAATTTCTACGGTCTTCTAAAAGATCTAGTTGGGCCAAAGGTTTGATGAACTTATGGATTATATAAAAAAAATATATCGATTCTGTAGATAAGAAAAGTGGAAAATCGTTGGACTACTACTAAGTAACTGAATTTGAGTACAATCAAAGTGATATCGGTTAATTTCAATTCTCAAATCCCAATTTTTAAACATTTTAGTACAACACAATTGAAATTCTAATAAAAGGTTTAGGAGATTCGGTTTAACTATATCCAGACCAAAATTGTTGTAAAATATGGTTGATTATATGTGATTTTCTTATACGTGAATCGAAAACAAATTGAATATAAAATATATGTGAAAGCTGAATAAAACTGAAAATCTTTGAAACAAATGATTATATTTTAATAAAAATTTAGCATTCAAACCGAATCTCAACTAAAGTAAAATCTGATCTAACAATCGAATAGAAATATTTTTTCTAAAATTGGAAAATTTTGAGCTCCCCATGACATCAATATAGTTATGGTGGTAATTTATCACTAAATTACATGCATACACACACATACACACACACACACACACAATTAGAACAAGATCTAAATACCTTTATAAATATGTTTATACATTAATACTTTTTTATATGATATTAAGATTTGTATTGCATGATAGCTAACCATTATCGGGATGGATAGATGGATGCTGTGGAAGAGGGACGACCACAGAGAGAACAAAAACAGTTTTAAAAATATATAATTATATTAATGACCGATTCGTACACACAAAAATACTTGAAAAAAAATAAAGTAATAGTTCTTTTAATGCGTGGAGGAGATTGTATATAGCCTGAATTGCGTTAAATATTCACCACGTTTTTTTATATTTGCTAATCTCCAAAAAGCTTCGTTGCAATAAAGATGAACGTATCATCGTAATAAAAACACCCAAAAGATATGAAAATAAATTCCACGCAAAATTTGCTGAACGTTAAACTAAAAAAATAGAGAAAAAAAGGAAGACAACCATTTTTTTTTTAAATGTAACGAGAATATAAAAAAAATGGTACGGAGAAAAAGAGGCTTAATTGAACCTTCTATATTTTCGTAGATTGATTTATAATTTTCATTTTGTGTAAATATAATAAAAAAACAGATTAACACGGGGTTGGTCTGTAACGATTTGCCCACAAAGGAAATGAGCCAATATGTAAGAACTGTGTGCTTAGCAAATCAACTTACCGTAAACTATTTCTTAGATACTACAAACTTTCTGGTCGCAAAACTTTCAGTTAAGTTCTTATTATATATTCAAAATTGGATCATCTAATGATAAAGAGAACATGATATGTTCTTATTTTGAATTTAGATTCAAGTTGGGAGAGAGATATTCACCAGAGTTTCTTCGATTTTCTAAAAAATGAAACTGAATCAAAAGAACGGTGAACTTCCGGATTATAATAAAAATCTTGTTATATATAATATGAAATTAAGAATCACTAATTGGAAAAATCGCCAAAAAAAACTTAATACTCTTCCAAGGTCATCAAAAAAACCATACACTTTTTGCTTACCAATTAAACCTTGTACTTTGTGTGATTAACCCATAAAACCTCGAACTTTTTAAAAATTCGTCGAAACCCTTCTGCAATGTGTCAGCTCAAACAAAAATGATGATGTGATAATAACATGATTTCTAAGTCATGCATTCATCATCATAATTATGTTATTCAAACAAAATTTAAATTAAATAATTTATTTATATTATTAATATATATACATACAAATTCATACATATATATATATATATTAAATATAAAATTATTTATAACTAATAAAATACATATATACATATTTATAATATATATATATTATAAATGATATTATAAATAATATATATACATATCATTTTTAAATATATTTTGTACATATATATATTAGTTATAATTATTTTTTATTTTAATATGCATATATATTCGTTGTATATGTATATGTTGCATATATAACTAACATATATACATATACATATTATTTTTAATAGATTATATGTATATATGTTAGTTATAATTACTTTTATTTTAATATGTATATTAATTGTATATATGTTGTATGTATAACTAATATATATATATATATATATATATATATATACATATATTTTTAATACATATTATATGTATATATGTTAGTTATAATTATTTTTATTTCAATATGTATATTATGTATATATATAAAATAAATTATAATTACTTTTGTTTTAATATATATGTAACATATATATTGTAGTTATGTGTATATATATTTTATTAATTACAAATAATTTTATTTATACATATATATGTATATATATTAATTTAAATAAATTACTTTATTTAAATTTTATTTGAAATGATGATGTGACATAATTATGGGCATTATATAAAAATATCATTACTTTGACTATGTCCTGAATTAATCATCCAATTTTTTTTTTTTGCTATGATAGGGCATAGATGGTAGTAAATTTGAATATTTCTTTGTAAATAGTTACCAAAGCATTCGTGTATTTAGGTCTAGTCCAAGTTACACAACATTTTTTTATGAGTACAAATGAATAATAAACAAAAAAAAAGATACCATTTTCTTATTCCTCTTTTCTTTTGGTACAAGAGAAAATATCCAATGTAATATACAAAAGAGGGGAGAGTGTACGTGTACGTGGCACCATTCAATTGTTAATCCCTAATTGCAACAGTGGGGTCTTTTAATTTAAATTTTAATTTGACCCATGAACGTACGTGGATACCTTCCACACTCTTCATGTCCTCTAATTTAATAACAAGACATTATTCATTTTTTTTTATAAAAACATTATTATTATTATTATTATACAGACTCATTTAGATTCGGAAATACACACATTTTTATTATTTTTTCTCAAATAAGAAATCAAGACAACATAGGATATGTAGGATTTCTCCACACATATAAAGATCATGATCTATCTATATGTATAGTTTGGTTCCCATGCTTTTGTTCAAAAGATTGTGCAATCAATCTTCTGTGTTCTTAGACCATCGGAGTTCATGTTTAAACGATTACGTTAGCACTCCGGATATATATATATATAACCATCCACAATTTTCCATACAAAAATTAGCCCGTGAACTCATGTGGAGCATCAGCCAACCGCACATCAAGCAAAATCCTTGGATTAATATATTGTTAATCAATTAGTATTGAATATTGATTGCCACATACCGTATTAGCCTAAACCCTTACCACTAACCATGGTTAGAAACTTAACCACATATACGCTTAAGCATAAACCCCCTATTCTCTTGCGCTATATATAATAGTAATACCAACTGCCCTTCACACTCTTCACGCTTACACAACATATACCCATCTACCAATTAATCAACACTAATCCCAATTTATAATCAAGCCTTTACATATAATCACACCACAGTTCCGTTTTTCTTCAAACTAATATCATGATGAAGCCCTTCATGATGATCAACCTGATCTTGTTTATCTTCTCCATCCTCTGCTGTGTCCTAATCCGTAATTTCACCACTCTCCTTCTCTTTGTCCTGTGTTCCCTCCCAACCCTTGTCCTGAACTGCTGGCTTGTCCCGGGAGGATTTGCATGGAGAAACTACACGACCAAGATGACGTCATGCGAACGTCGTGATGGGCCCGTGGGACTTCCCCTGCTGGGAACATTACCCCAAATGATGGGCTCACTGGCCCATCGAAAACTAGCCGTTATGGCATCGTCTTTGGGAGCTCAAAGGCTCATGCCCCTGAGCCTTGGCTCGACCAGGGTTGTCATTAGTAGCCACCCTGAGACAGCTAAAGAGATCCTTTGCAGCTCGAATTTTTCCGACCGACCGATCAAGGAATCAGCCCGGCTGCTCATGTTCGAGCGGGCTGTCGGATTCGCCCCCTCCGGAGATCACTGGCGACACCTCCGCCGTCTAGCCGCCACCCACTTGTTTTCTCCCAAGAAAATCTCAGCCCTAGAACCAATACGACACCGTTTAGCGGAAGAGATGGCGAGAAAGATCGAAGAGAGCAGTAAAATGCATGGTGTGGTCGAGCTTAGAGGGATTATACAGAAGGGGTCACTAGGGAACATGTTGGAGAGTTTGTTCGGATCATGTTTGAGTGAAGAACAGAAATACGAGTTGGGTTTGATGGTGAACGAAGGGTATGAGCTTATTACGAAGTTTAATTTGGAGGATCATTTCCCAATGGTGAGGTTTCTGGACATTTATGGTGTGAAAAGGAAGTGCCAAAATCTGGCAGTTAGGGTTCAGAGCCTTTTGGGTCAGATCTTGAAGGAGAGAAGAGAGGGTTCCCATGGTGATGATTTTCTCACTTCTTTGATCAGTTTGTCTGAAGAAGACCAGTTGGCTGATGCAGACGTCATCTCTGTTCTCTGGGTATGGAATCTCCCTTTGCTTACACATAAATATCTGCTTAATTATACACACACGCGTATGAGAACATATATGTACACGAGCATATATATATATATATTTGTTTATTTATACGTGCATGCGTGTGAATTTGTACGTGCAGTCGTCATTACATATACAGTAACATTAGTATTTCTTTGGTCACACATCGTAACTTGGTTAGTCTCTTTTATCTTAAATCTTATCGGTGATTATAATCACATCTTCCATAACCTAAATAATTTTTTGCATTATGAGGGTCTTTAAATATTTGTTAAACTGTTTTGCAGATTATAGGGAAAAAAAAATCTTGACCAGGTGAAATATGTTTTATTCAGAAAAGCGATATGGCACGTGTATGAGTATGAAAATATCATAGATGATATAAATAAATATGACAACGAACAAGTCAACTTTAATAGCCATAACCCACAAAAAATACATGACCGAAAATTTTGGATAAATCCTAGTTTTTTTTTTGAAATCCGTTATTTCACCGGACCAAAACTCGACTACATCTCCCAAAATATCAGAGAAATCCAGGTAAATATTTCTTCTCACGTTTGAGTTTGAACCTAAGATGAACCACTAATCCACCCGAATTTAGACCGGATAAATCCTAGTTTCGTACGCCTGTGACTATAAAATATAATATTTTTATTTAAATGGAATAATCTTCACGCCGTTACGTTGTTCAGGAGATGATGTTCCGAGGAACAGACACAGTGGCTATTCTTCTCGAGTGGATCATGGCGAGACTCGTACTTCATCAAGACGTCCAAGCAAATCTCCGCCGTGAGATCGTCACGTGCGTCGGCGACCACCGGCACGTGCGAGATTCCGACGTCCCAAAACTCCGTTACCTTCACGCCGTCGTCAAGGAAGTCCTCCGCCTCCACCCTCCGGGCCCGCTCCTCTCGTGGGCCCGCCTCGCCGTACACGACGTCCACGTGGACAAGTTCCTCGTGCCAGCTGGCACGACCGCGATGGTCAACATGTGGGCCATAACCCACGATCCAACTGTTTGGAAAAACCCATGGGCCTTTCGGCCCAGTAGATTTTTAGAAGACGACGACGTTTTGATAATGGGCTCGGATCTGAGGCTGGCTCCATTCGGGTCGGGTCGTCGGGTCTGTCCGGGAAAGGCATTGGGCCTGGCCACGGTTCATCTTTGGGTCGCTCGTCTTCTTCAGAGATTTGACTGGCTACCGGCTGAGCCCGTGGACCTGTCGGAAAATCTTAGGATGTCTCTCGAGATGAAGAAGCCTTTGAAATGCCAAGTGAGAACTCGCGTTCGTTACTAGCCTTTGTTATGAGCAGCGGTGAAGTGATTTTAATGAAAATAATAAAAATTATTATTACAATTATTGTATAAAAATTGTGTGACTTGTTTGTATCTGCGTTTTAAATAAATAAAAAAATTGGACTCTCTAATCAATTTGTTGACTTTGGTCAACGGAAGGATGCTTGCTTGGCTATTTCTTTTATATATTTTTTATTTGGGACAAACATGTTTACATGTGGACAGAAATGGTTTGGTTAAGACAGAAGGAAAACACTGCCAAGTGGCGTGACGTCACAACTCATGTGGTGTGTCACGAGCTCCTTATCAAAGAAAGATATTTTATCAGACAACACGAAATCATAGACGTACACGTGTCCTCGCGGATTCATGCATGGGGCCCCCAGCCAAATTCGCTTGGTAATCCAACGCCTGGGGCCTACTGTCGTTCAGATCCATTTTCGACCGTCCGATCGTGTACGAATCAGATCTCTCTTTTTCCACGCTTTGCGTTTTATATACTCAAGTCCCAACGTGACGACAGTTTCCGTCCAGTGTTCAGCGACTTACGCACAGAGTGAGAGAGAAACCCGGATTTCAGAATCAAATCTAAGAGCATAATTCGAATTCGAGATCTTGAACAATTCCGTCAAGTAGGTACGACGATTTCTTTTATGGGTTTCTCCGATTTCTTTGCGATTCCTCTGATCTAATCGCTCTTTTTGGGTTTGTCTCTTTGTCGGCGTTTGAAGATGGAGACGGCGAACAAGAACAAGGAGAAGGAGCTTGAGCTGAGGCATCTAGGTTTCGTGAGGATTGCGGCGATTCAGGCTCTGGTTTGCGTGTCAAATCTGTACGATTACGCTAAGCAGAACTCTGGTCCTCTGAAATCGGCTGTCGTAACAGTGGAAAGCGCTGTCACCTCCGTCGTCACTCCCGTCTACGACAAGTTTAAGGATGTCCCCGATACTCTCCTCCTCTTTCTCGACAACAAGGTAAGGATGCTCTCTCTCTCTCTCTCTCTCTCTCTCGGCTATGTGGGCTGGATTGATCTGTTAAAAGGGTATCATCAACTGAGGAGTTGAATAGATTGCGGTGTAATCAAGCTTGCCTGAGTTGAAACGTGGCTTTTGGTATTTGGAAACCAGACGGAGATTAAATTCAGCAGATCAGATGGGTTTTGTCTGAAGGGTTTAGTGTTTTGTCTGATGATGATCTATACTTCACAGGTAGACGAAGCTTCGCACAAGTTCGATAAGCATGCACCTCCACTGGCTAAGCAAGTGGTCAGCCAAGCAAACGTTTTGATCCACAGAGCCGCCGAAAAGGCTCAGAACTTGTTCAGAGAAGCTCAAACCGGAGGAGCAAAGGCGGCTTTCAGCTATGCAGCAATGGAGTACAAGAACTTCCTAGTGATCAACTCGGTTAGAGCATGGACTAAACTCAACCAGTACAAACCGATCCACAAAGTTTCCGACAAAGCCTTACCCATCGCTGCTCACTTGTCGGAGAAGTATAACCGCATCGTCAAGGACATGTCCCAGAAGGGTTACCCTATCATCGGCTACCTCCCATTGGTTCCAGTGGAGGACATTTCCAAGGCCTATAAAGAGGAAGATGCTGCGCCCAAGAAAGGAGATGCTGATGCCAAGAACTCGTGTTCTGATTCGGATTCTGATTGATGATGTTGTCTTGATATACGTTTGGAAAGTGTGGCTGCTCGCCTGGTTTGGTGGTTCTGTGTCTGGCCATGTCTCCTCGTGATTCTTAGGATGCTGCCAATGTGTAAATGATCGTAGGACCTGTGCCTTCTCCATTAAGGGCTTTGTAAAACTTCAGTGTGTGCTTGTTGGCAAGTCTTTCATTTCTTGGTTTGGTCATCTGGTAAATGTCCTCCCTCGCTTTCTTGTACCCTTTCATTCGGATCCTCCATCAACCTCGGAACAAGATTCTCCGCAAATTCCATTACCAAACTCAAACCCAGATACATTAACACGTTGCCCTGATATCCCCGGCTAGAACTCAACACAGCCTACAGCTTAAATACATCATTTTGCCCAAAACCAGTCAACAGATTCTTCCGGTTCGAGGAAAGAAGACTAGAGTCGTCCGCCTCCACGCTAATAAACACACCCAAGTTCATAGTTTCTCACAAGAGGGCTTGATTATTCCATGGAATTCAGAAAAACTAACAAACCTCTCGAACCGGTGCCGACTAGAAGAAGCCCCGCGATCAACGAGTACCACCAATACCATCAAAATTCCTAAAACGGAGAAACTGTTCCATAATACCACGTAATTACCAAAAGAGAAAACGGTACCAGATCCGGGAAATTCGACAAATGAATAGCTGACGAGGAAACATAATCGAGCGCGTAAAACTCGCCGGGTCGGAGATCGAGTGGTCAAAAATGTATCCGTAGGTAATTCTAATAACCACAAAGAATGGTAACGTGGAAAATGATGGAATAATGGTTAGGACACCAAATATATATAATATATGTATATATATATATATGTGTGTGTGTGTATTATAAATGAATGAAACAACAAAGACTGTTAGGCTAAATTTCATCATATAAATGTTTTACATAATGTACCGTTGAATTTATTGTAACAACATAATATTCTCTCTTATACCAAAAAAAAAACATAATATTCTCTCTCTTTTCTTCTTCTTTTTTTTTTTTTTGAGGATGCAAATTCTAGTCACTCCTTTATTTCTTTAGTATTTTCAAATGCTAGATAATCCTTGATTATGTAAAAAAAAGAACTATGAATACATATATTATATTTTTAATAATTTTCCAGTGATTTAAATTATAATTTTAAATTATGGCTTATGTGAGTGTGGGTGAAATTTTTAAACAAAAAAATACAGCCGCGAAATAAAGTAATATATTTTCTGTATAATTTTTTTAACATTAAAAAAAAAACACAATGGCAAGATAAAGCAACCGTACTTACGAGTAGACTGGCCCGTTCAGTCCTTATCTCAAAATAGGACAACGAAAAAAACTCATACACACAGATACATGGGATAAAATTTATAAAAAAATAATAATTTATAAAATAGTGAAAAATAATTTTTATATGCAAAGAAGAAGTTGTTTTAGGATATAAAGTATTTTCTAGAGGAATCGAGGTAAACAGAGCGAAGATAGAGGTTATTGAGAAGTTTCCACCGTCTGTAAACGTCAAAGGCATCCGTAATTTTCTAGGACATGCGGGATTTTATCGACGGTTCGTCAAGGACTTCTCCAAGATCTCTAGACCGCTTATCGAGCTATTGGCGAAAGATGTACCATTCAGGTTTATTGCAGAATGTTCTAAGGCCTTCTAGACTTTGAAGGCAGCTCTAATCTCACCACCGATCATACAGCTCCCCGATTGGACTCTACCGTTTGAGATGATGTGCGATGCTAGCGATATTATGCGGTTGGAGCGGTGCTGGACAGAAAAGGGATCACAAACACCACGCCATCTACTATGCGAGTCGGTTTATTTTTAAATTTATAAAATATGTTATTATAATATTTTATTAATTGGTATAAAACAATTCTGACCATTTTGATTTAAAAAATCAGTTTGAAAATTATAATGATAAATTTTATAAATTTAAAAATTATAATTATATATTTTTTGTAAATTTAGAAATAAATTTATTAAATAAAAAATATAGAAATTTATTCTGTATCATTTTCCAAGTTCAGTTTTACTCTATTATTATATATTTATAAAATGATTATAATATATGCTGCGAATGATTTGGACTAAAGCTGGGAATTCCAACAACTGACAATAAATGGGCCGGGCTAAATGACCACTCACTACTATCCAATTTTGACCATTCAATAAACACATGTAATTATTATCGGCCCCGAAAAAGGAGATTAGCGAAAAAGAGGGCAACCCAATTTTTTTTTTTTTTATTTAGATTATTAATTGCCATAAAGAAAAACACCCGAGTCAATATTTGTAGGTGCATCAATTTATTTTTACATCATGCTCTAACCTAAATGTGATTATTTTGGATCTCATTTTAGTTTTGATTTAATTATTTTTTTTTCAAATTTTTATTTTAAAAAACTATACCGATGAATTCTTTTTTAGATTTATGAGAAATACTTAAATTTCATAATTTGCTTTATCAAGGAGTTTAATTATGTATTTTTTTATTGGAATTATTTTTATTTTGTATATTCAGATCCGCATAACCAACCATATTTATCTTGTGGGAATAATGTCTTCACATTCCATCTTTAAAAAAATAAATAAGCCAGATGAAGATTGATTAGTATTTGTATAAAGTTATGAAACAAAAAGTAGAAATCTTAAATCGCGGAGAATCCAATATTTGAAACTTTTTGTTGGGAATTAGAATCATAGGGTTAGGTTAATCTCTTTCTAATTATCTTTTAATTTTTGTTTTTTGTGGATGATTTTGCTTTATCTTTTGCTTTCATAATTATCCAATTTGTTGCCCATCATTTTTTGTTTGCTTTACCCATTAAGCTTTAAATAAGAAATACGGTTAGAATTAATCGAAGAACGATTTTCATGTGATTATCGGAATGTATATAATCAAAATTTGACTAATCTTTATTTGATTTGTAATGAGATTTTTGGAAGGCTCCCAAAATTAATTAGGAAAGAGAAAGAAAAATAAAGGGGGGACGAGAGACACATGAAAAAGCCTTAATGGGTCCGACACACCATGATGTTCTGTCACCCATTAACCTCTTTAATCCGTTTCTTTAAACCCCCTCTAACCATATATCTAAACCAATTACGCTTTTAATTAATGCCCTAATCTCAAGTTCTAAGATACATATTCATGTGCGTGTAGTGTATGCATGCGTGCTGTACGGACGATATGGGCACCTAATTTTGTCTTCTACTCTTTCTCATTGATTCACAAGTATGAATTGTCGCTTTTCCTTGTTTGTAAATTCGAATTTTCACCGGGAATTAAATCCTTTTAATTAATCGATGAAATTTAAAAAGAAAATAGAAGTGAAATCAAGAAAAATAGGATTTTTTTTTATACCATCTCTATACATTCGACTGGGATTAAAAAAAAACTCAACGCCGTCTAACGATTTCTCGATGTAATTTTTTTTAACTTCACCTTTTCAGGGGGAAAAAGGACCTACCGTGAAAATCTTCCCGTCTCTTAACGTTTCTACCGTTGGCCGTCACTGTTACCGTTAACTCATGGGGATAACGCCGTCGTCACCGTTAAATTCTCCGTTTCCCTGAAAGTTGCCGATACCGTCACCACCACCGTCGCCGTCTTCCTCGAGCCACCGCTCCATGGGAGCACACTCGGCCTTGTGGCGGAGTTTCCAGTCAAGGGCCTGGCAGGCGCGTGAGCAGTAGTTCACGGCGCCGCAGATGGAGCATCGCCGGAACTCATGCTTCCTCGTCTCCGGCCTTCCGCATCCGCCGTGCGAGCACAGCCTCAGCCCATTTCCGGGCGATCCACCTCCGCCGCCGCGCTCGGCGATCCACTCCGCCAGGAATCTGTTGGCCGGATGGACCTCCGGCGCTGGCACATTACACCCGAAATCGCTCAGCAACGGGCTTGAACTCAGCACCGCCGTGGCCCCGCCGTGGTGCGACCAAGTGAGCCACGACCTAGTGGGGAAGACACCGGAGGAAGAGAGAACGGCGGCGAGCTCGCGTGCGTTGGCTCGGACGAGGAAGCGTCGGCCCTCGGCGGTGTTCTGGGGGACGCCGTAGCCGTCTTGGAGGCAGTGGCCGAGCTCGCGGAGAACCTTCTATATTTTCGTAGATTGATTTATAATTTTCATTTTGTGTAAATATAATAAAAAAACAGATTAACACGGGGTTGGTCTGTAACGATTTGCCCACAAAGGAAATGAGCCAATATGTAAGAACTGTGTGCTTAGCAAATCAACTTACCGTAAACTATTTCTTAGATACTACAAACTTTCTGGTTCGTTCTTGGATCCGCCGCTTCCGTTAAACTGAATCACGGCGAGGGAGTATAACGCCGGCGCGTGAGATTTAATCGCCGCCCTGGCCATAAGGGAAGCGCCGCTCCCTCTGTTTTGGAGGCAGTAAAACCGAATCTGCCCATGGAAAAAGAGAGAGAATGAGAAATTACTTTAGGAGAAAATTTTGAAACTTTGATCAGCAATGAGGTTTGACTCACCATGCCCAGAATGTAACAAGCTTCCACGCTTCCGGCATCGGCGCATCGTCGCAGGAACCGGTCGGCAGATTCCGACCAGTATTTTGCTCTGACGGCAAGAGCTTTCGGAGAAACTTTCGACAGCACCGGTGAATTCAAAGCTAACCCGTTTAATCTCTTGCATCTATTCCCGCGAAACACAAAAAAAAAGGCAGAGATCAATAAACGGTGTTTCTCCCAAGAAAACGAACCGTCGCGGAGGATAGCCGGAAAGCTTACGTCATCAAGACGTTGATGAAATCGGCGGGACAACGGGCAGTGGAGCTAAGTTTACAGAGGATACAGACGACGAGATCGTCGGGGATCGAACCGAACAAATCCGCTCCTCGACCTTCTCCGGCGGCCGCCGCCGAGGAAGAGGACGACAAACCCGACTGACATCGCCGCCTTTTCCGGCAATCTCCGGCGCCGGAGACAGACCTTTTAATCTTTCTGCTACAACTCATCACGACATCCACCATATCCACCTCTCTCTCCCCGATAACACACCCTCTTTTTCTCGTCCTCGTCTCTCTTGCTCTGTCTTCTTATCCTTTTATAAATATATCAAAGAGTAGTTGAATTGTAACTCTCTCTCTCGGCTACGTACGTACGTCTTTGTATATGTGTCAAATTACTGCAATACCCTTTTTTTGTCGTGACTCGCCGGTCAAACGTCGTTGACCCGCGACTGCTTCAGGCGATCTAAGAAACAGAGAGAGAGAGAGAGAGAGAGAGAGAGAGAGAGAGAGAGAGAGAGAGAGAGAGAGAGAGAAGAGGCTGCGAGGGAGAGTTGGGGACGTGGGCCTTGCTTTTATATCCATTTCCTGCAACGGTTGAAAAGAGTAAATTCGAGAAAACTAACTCCGGTTATTTTTTTTACCACGGTGAAAAATTTTGGGCCTCACTCACGTATCGTATTCACAACGGAATACCATATTAATCTCGAGATCTAGTCGCACAATATAATTTAACTGTCCTATAGAATCATCTCTAATTTAATTTGTAACAAAAATAATTTGGTGTTAAAGGGTAGTTTCGGAATAATTTCTAAGGTAAATATAAAGTGCAATTAGAGTTTATATGTGACACATTTAATTTGATAAAGATCGGAATAATGCATTCGATTTGATGAAATCTATAGACCAAGTGGGGAAAAGAAATTGAATTGGACTAACAAATTAAGAGAAACGCAATACCAAGCTAGAGATGGACTAAGATTGAGACGTAACTCTTATCATCTCGAAATCTATGAAAAGGAGGTGAAGTTAAACTTTTTAGACGATATATATTTTAGAGTTTTTGAAATCTAAAAAACAAAAAAAATATAATCAATTAAGTTTTTATAATTTTGTTTTCTTAAAAACCCATAAGACTACTTTAGTGAAAACTAATCCGTGTTAATTAGGCACTCTGCTTGAGATTGATTTCATGTCCTAATTAATTGGTAAAAACATAACATTCAATAAGAAGACACGCAAAATATTCTGAGAAATATGCGACAAATGTATCACCGCAAAAGGAATAGTAACGAGATAACAATTGGATCGGTAACAAAATAGAGAATTGAGCATTTTCTATATTAGTAGTTGCCAATGTTTTTTTTTTTTTGGTGATGATTAGGAAATGAAATCTTTTCATGCCTATTTTGGAACTAAACAATACGAATATTTACAATAAAATATGAAAACAGTTTAATGGAAAGAATTAGCAAATATCGATGTAGCCGTTAATTTTAATTTATAAACGAAAGACAATTTTAAAAGATAACCAAACAATATCACTACATGCCATTAGAAATATAATTTTGATATCTACTAATAGTGTCATTTTCATAAATATAGAAAGTATGAACAAAACAATATCACTATATCAATAGAAATTAAAATTAAGATAAAAAATTAAATTTAAACTCCCGCTCAACCATATCTATTTAAGAAAATTATTCTATAGAAGGATATATTTGTATTTTTAAAATCTATAATTACGGTTAAATGGAATATAATCTTTAAACATATGACAAAGGTAAATCATCGAAACAGTGATATTTTAAATTCCGACTCTACTCAAAAATCAGTTTAAATCACAACAAAATTTTAAAAAAAAATTGTAGAAAACTTTTGTTTCTAATTTTATGTGTTTTGAAAATAAAAATGAAAACTCTATTTAATAGAGAATAAAAAGGATATGAAAGGTTAAAAGAGTGTATAAAGATTTAATAGAGAAAATAGAATAATATATAATAAAGACAATTCACATCCAATTGAGAAAGTGTGTGATCATGTAAAAGATAGAGATTAAAAAAAAACTTATCTCATTTTCTATTTATTTTTAATAAACGCAACACTAATTATATACATATATATATATATATATATATATATATTCGGCAGCCTTGGGGCTTAGGGTACGTAAAAGTAAAACGAGGTGCCGTAGAAGATCCAACGATTCACATTTGGCACATCAAATTAACAGCGACGTTTTCTTTCGCAACGTTAATTTTTCGGCGGCTATGACTCTTACGACCCACTTGGATTATTTACCCTTTTATTTATTTATTTATTTTCGATTTGTTATAAAAGGGAAAAAACGAAAACATGAAAAATAAAAAAAAAATTACCTTTCCCAAAAGAAATATCTCCCCCATTACCTGTGGTGCTTTATTGGAAAAGCCAACATCCCACGCCGAACCGCAAAATATTATGTTTTTAGTTTGCCTTTATACCATCAACGTATGTGTATCTACATACGTATGTGTGTATATATAAACGTATATACTTACCGACACATATTTGGTAAGGTTGGATAGAGATTATGATCGATATATAAGAAGGGTTATTTTTTTATAATTCGAAAATTTATTGGATTTTCGATACAATTATATCTCACGAAATAGTGAAGAAATATATAAGTGAATATCTCCTCCCAAACCTTTTTTTTTTGTTATGATGGGAAATCCCTATCATACAATCATTCGGGTCAGACACTGGACACCTCAACGCCTCTCAGCCCATGGATCAGACGAGAACGGCATCAAGACAGCATCGCAGACCTGAAAAACCCCGGGATAAAAATCCGGGATTTAAATATCTCTCCAAACTTGGATTTAAATCCGGGATAAGAATATATATTTTTTTATCATTAGAACATCAAATTTTGGTTTTTTTTATAACGGAGGATTCCTATCTGCTACCCTTCGGGTGCGCTGACTTGGGAAACATCCGGCCCGGGAGCAGCTTTTGTATATGGATCATATAAACCCAGAAATTATCTCCCTCTCCACCAGTAAGGAATCAGACACTCAACCTCAAGGTGAAGTTACCTCCTACCCCAAATTTGACTACTCGCCTACAATCTGTTGGGTACGTCAAAGTTATATCGATGCACACAAAGAAAATATGACAGAGAGTTTCATTAATTTTTGAAAAAAAAATAGAATTCTAAAATCCCAACAGATGCAGATTACTGTTGACGTGGTAAATGATTATGATTTACGTAATTAAGACGTTAATTATTGATTATGCATGTAATCGTTCTTTAGTTTGCTTAGATGCATGGTTAAGCTAGTTGATTGAGTCAATGAAAATAGTAACCTTGGATCGATATATATGCATACGTAGATAATTCTTTCTCATATTTTATAAATAAATTTTTATCATTTGAAGTAATGATTTTTCATACCTGATAAGATGGATGGGTGAACGTGGATCTCAAAGATCGACGATAACCGGTCATCTGAGATGCCAGTGGGATCCTTTGAGACTCTTCCAAGAGTCAGAAATACGTACTCCTTTAATACATATTTAATTTTTCAAATATCTTTAAAATGAAAAAAAAACAAATATATTTCCTAAAATCCATTATTCTCATCAAAATATATAAATAATAATCAATAAAAAAATTTAATATAAGAAAAATAATAAATATTTTATTTGAAATATAATAATTATTAAAATTACTTCTTAACCAAAATAAATTATCTCATATTAGTTAGTATTTTAGATAAGAGAAAATATATCTTCATTTTTTACATCCATATTTTTATCTTCTTCTACTTTCCCAACTTTATTTTTTATTTTACTTTTTTTTGGCCTTTCATCCATATTTTTATCGACAAGATAAAATGTAAACAATATCGTATGAAACATGATCGGATTGGTTTAATCGTGAAAACACGTTAGATAAATAAAAATTACGCCTTAAACGATATAATACAAACTTTATATATATATATATATATATATATACACACTATTGGAAAAAGCTAAACAAAATCTTATTTTATTGATATGTACTCTATATAGTTTTTAGAATTAAATTAAACAATTATGGGCGTAAAAACCAAAATTGTCACCCATTAAACGATTTCGTACGACAATAACAAATTTAATATCAATACTAAACGATTAAAAAAAAGGAAAGTAGAAGAATACTATTCAAATTTGTTAAAATAAAATCCGAACTAATTTTTTTGCCAAATAAATCTCGAATTCCCGTAAATTCTAGTGTTTTCTACAAATAAAACCGAATTTTTAAAATAATGTCATGTTTAACCCGAATTTTGAATGATATATACACTTATAATTATAATTATATGAGCAGACATTGATTTGACATTAGTTTGTGCACAAGCAGGTTACGTCTCAATTGATGATTTCTGTGTAAACAAATTTATTTTATTTTGTATAGTTGACCTCGATATTAATAATTTCATGTTTATAAGATGGACCGACTGTACATGTTTCGAAACTTTAGTAGTTAGTTACTTTACTTAAAAGATGGGGAATTTAGATATTCGCCACAAAAAATTATATATTTATTTTATTTTCTCGTTTTTTTTTTTGCATTCGTGATCTTTATCCACCATTCCATAAAGTCAAAGCGGCTAAGCACAACTGCATTCTATGCTCACCATGTTCTTGATACCTCTAAATTATTCCATTTTGCAGTTAGTATGAATATTTATTTCAAATATGTTATATGAACTGACACGGATGTTACAGTCGATGAAATAAATTTGCAGATCAAATAATGTTTAACTGTAAATCATTTTGATTTGTAGTGTCTGATTCAATTTAAATTATATTAAAATATAAATATTTATTCGATTTAAGTTGATACTGTGTCGAATTGAGAAATTGTCTTAGAATAATTATTTGTATTCTTTCACAAATTAAATCGAATCATACTGAACTAAACCAGATTTGTACGCTAATATTTTTTTAAATCACACATTTGTATTGAACCCAAGCATTTTTTTCTTCTGTGAAATCATATGAACAATTGTTTGTGATCGATGAAATCATCAAAAGATTAGTCTAAAGAGATTACGTAAACTTTATTTAATAAAGAAATCGATGAATAATGGGTAATTTGATTAATCAAATTGAAAATACGACGTCCACTCGACAGGATATGTCTTCGGGCCCTCTAATATTAATTACTATTATTATTAAATTTTTTTTTTTGGCAAATAAGGATCCTCCACTCGTTTCTAATTATAGATACCATATTAAGACCGACGAAATGAAAACGTTACATGAACTTAAAATGGGCATAATCTCCACGTCTAACATGTAATGCAACAACGTTTGACCTAATTTCCAATTAAGCACAGTGTTTAATGAACCTAATCGGACATCTTCTAAGGATGTTCCAATCCGATCGAATCAAATAATTGTCGCATCAATTTAATTTGCGGCGGTCCCCATTTAGATCGGAATACGATTTTATGTCTCCCTACTTTCGTCGCTTTCTCTTTTGTCTTTTTTATAACCAAATGTATTGTACCAAAATCTAGACTAATTTCGAGGTCGAAACCAATAATATGTTTTAGAATATACACTCTTTCTAAATTTGAAGTTCGAATTCGAAACGAGACAAATGTTTTGCCCCTCATTTCAACGATTAAACTACCCAAATTTGGAGTGTTTTTATCTTTTGTTTCTTTATTTTTTGGGTTATATCTTTTTTGTATATTCTTTAATTTAAACCCTTCCCTATTTTATGTGCATGCAAAAGTAACAACAAAAATATTATCAATATGGAGTATTGATAATGTATTCCAACTATGAACAACAATGAAGGTGTTTTAATTCCAAATTTATTTAGGATCAATCGCATAATTATCTTTTTTATTCACTTCGCTTTTAAATTTAATTTTCTGAATTTTGTAAATATTGCAAATCATTATTAACCACTAGACTCTAAATGAGTATAGGTTTATCTCTATTTCTATTCCTCTCTTTTATTGTCAAGATTTGCGGAATAATGTGAATGTTTTTTTTTGGGGTTAAAGAATAATGTGAATGTTCTCCATTCAATCCCGAAACATTGTATATAAAAACAAAGAAATAAAATCATATTAGAAAACTACTAACCTAAAATATATCTATAAAATAAGATCTCTATATCTATTAGATAAGATCAAAATATAATCATATATATATCTTTAATACCCTCCCTCAATATTTATATCTCTAATATTTATTGTTATGTTTTTTTATTATTTTTTAACCGTAACATTTATCTAATATTTATAATCATATATAACATTTATTGATCTTTGTTTTAAATATGTATTTTTTTTTATCTAATACAGTGAGATCTATCTATTCTTAATTTCTTATGTACTTACGAAGAACATTCAAAAGAATTATACGTGTTTGTCTTTTCATATGTTCAGTAATAATTAATTAGGTTTACTGTAGATTTCCCTCGCCAAAAAAAAAAAGTAAAGTCAATGACTTTTGTGATTTCTTCATTCGCACGTAACCTCTCCGGCTAAGGGTCTAATCTTTCGAGTAGTTTCTTGAACGCGCAATGGGATAAGCCTAATTAAAATAAATGATGAATTAGCTACACTAAACTTCCCATAAAATATTAGAATATATTATATATATATATTTATATATAAACAAAATATATATATATATATATATATATATATATATATATTGATGGGTTTGTCATTATTTAATTGACATATATCCATATAGTGCAGGGTTCGGGAAGAGTCAAGGCTACGGTGTCGTATTCGACACGTGGCATGAGCGGAACGCGAGATGGTTACGTGAACCACGCCATGCAAAATAAAAAAGCAATGGCTTTGGTGCGGTGAACTCTACCTTATGCAAATACAACCTAACGTATCTTCTTCTTTTTTTGTTCTTCACTCGATTCGTCTTCACGAGGCATTTTGATATATATATTTTTGTATATCATGAGAATCTTAACTGATATCCTTTGAACGTACTGACGGTATAAACCTCCGTCCACGTGTACGAATCCGCAACACATGTATGAGATATAAATTAGCCATAATTTACGGGCGACAAATGAATTGAAACAGTCGAACCCGCAACTTTTCAGTTGAAGGGCAAAGTCCTTACCAACTCTTCTCGGGTTTCCTCCGACATTTTGGTATTCCTTCCAAAAAATATTATGAATTTTGATAGTTTTTTTATTTTATAAAACAGACATACAGAAATATAATGAATGAATGATGGAGTAAAATTTGATATTATTCGTGTATTGGTTGCAAAAGTGGTGCTGGGGTTACCGGCAGAGCATTCAATTGTACAACCACCAAAAAACTCCAAATAAAAAGGAGCTTCAAGGGCTCTATGCCTTAATTAAAATTTATCGTATAATTAATTTCGAAGAAAAGATTCTCCAATCTGATTCTAATTTTGACTAATTTTACGTATATAAACACATTATTAGCATTCATTTTTTTTATGTTTCCATATTTAAGTTGGTGTTCTATCATACAATGCAACTCACGTTGAATAATATGTTTTCATTGATTTAACTCATTCATTAATTAACCTAATTAGCTGTTGTTCGGCATAAATTCATTCCCGCACAATGAAATTATTTTCAATTAAAAATTTAAAACTAAAAACAAAGATGATCGGTTGTATTGGCTCAAGTAAGTCATTAAATTTTTATTAGACTCAAAAGTTATTAGATGATTATTTTTATTATCGCAATATTGACGTAATTGTTATAATCGGACGATGAGATTTTTGGTATCCCGTTATGACAAAGAATAATATGGACCAAAATTAATGTAGCAGATGGGGCCCGGACGAAATCGAGCCGTTCACTCGATATGGGTCCCACTTTTTGCTGGGAGTTTGAAGTTCCCTGCTCTGATGCTCTCTCCTCTGGTTTTGCCACGTGTCGTCATCTCGATCCCCCGTGTCTCTTTCATCCGATGCCGAGCAAACTCCGAATTGTCGAATTCTTAGCCAAAAGATCTATAATTTCATCCCATTGATAAGCAGAAAAATCAAATCTACGTTGCAAGCATAAATTCGATTTTGTTCTTACTTATTTTCCATGTAGTAGATTTTGATTGAAGCACCACGTGGCTTATTATTATTATTATTATTTTTTGCAAAATGTTTTTTTGTTGTTGTAAGATTCGTGGACGTTTTTGCGAAAGAAGAGAAGAAATAAAAGGAGCATCTCGGATTTTTAACCAATATATCCTTGGGGAGTATTAAAATATAACAAAGAAAGCAACCTCATGCGGAAGTCTACAAGATTCATACACAATAACACATATTATATGGGATAAAATACGCAACGCAGTTAAGTCAGAGGGCTTAAATTTATATTTTTTTAAAAAAAAAAGAGGGCTTAAATTTTATTTAATTGGAGGTGGGGATTTCGTATGTATGTTAGGGAAGCAAATTAGTTAATGCCTACTGCCTAGTGTCGAAAAGGAGAGCATTTACACGCAGAGAGAGAGAGAGAGAGAGAGAGAGAGAGAGAGAGAGAGAGATTTATTTGGGCGTTTTTCAAAAGTTATGAATTTCCTTTTGTGGAATTCGTAATCGATTATGGATTGTGTGAGATGGACACCAAGTAAAACATTTCAATCGTTCCTCCACCAAACCATGCAAAACTGTTCTATTTATTTTTTTTTTTTAAGAAAAATGACATTTTCCTATACGAATTGTTTAAAATGTGACTTTTTTCTACACGAACTTTTAATTTGACAAAAAACTACACCAAATTATTAAATGTGCCAAATTGATACACGAACTACCCAATTTAACTGCAATTTCCTACACAATCCGAAAACGACGTTAAATATCCGTTAACCGATGATGTGGCACACCACGTGGCATCTGACGTGGTACGCCACATGAGAAATTTTGACACGTCACCGTGCCATATCAGATTTTAAAAAAAAAAATACAAAAAAAATCTGAAAAAAAATCGAAATTTTTTAAAAAAATATATATACTCCTATATAAAAATATATATACTCCTATTTAAAAAATAAATATATATACTCCTATATATATTCATATACAAATACAAATATAAATATATATACTCCTACATAAAATATATATATATATATATATATATACAAATTAAAACATACACACACATATATATATACACTAACATCTATACATATATATATACACTAACATCTATACATATATATATACATATACATACAAACAAATATATTTTTATATATACACATACACATATATAAATACATATACACGTATATATATATATATACATATATATACATATAAAATAAAAAATACATTTATATACATATATATTTATATCCACATACAAATAAAAATATAAACATAAATACTCCTATTTATATATATGTCTATATATATCAAATAAAAAATATATACATATATACATGTATTTATACCAATATATATACATACATATAAGTATATTTATATATATACATATACATATATATATAAATACATATACACGTATATATGTATATACATATACTTGTACATATACTTATATATTTTTTATTATGTATATATATATATGTATGTATGTATATATATATACATACATATATACATGTATATGTATTTATATATATATATATGTATGTGTATATATATAAATATACTTGTATGTATGTATATATATTGGTATAAATACATGTATATATGTATATATTTTTTATTTGATATATATAGATATATATATACATAGGAGTATTTATGTTTATATTTGTATTTGTATGTGGTAATTTGTATATATATAGATATATTTTATATAGGAGTATATATATTTATATTTGTATTTGTATATGAATATATATGTAGGAGTATATATATATATATATTTTTTAAATAGGAGTATATATATTTTTATATAGGAGTATATATATTTTTAAAAAAAATTTCAATTTTTTTTTTCTAGATTTTTTTGTATTTTTTTTTTTAAAAATCTGACGTGGCACGGTGACGTGGCAAAATTTTCCATGTGATGTACCACGTCAGATGCCACGTGTCGTGCCACATCATCGGCTAATGGACATTTAACGTCGTTTTCGGGTTGTGTAGGAAATTGCAGTTAAATTGGATAGTTCGTGTATCAATTTGACACATTTGATAATTTGGTGTAGTTTTTTGTCAAATTAAAAGTTCGTGTAGGAAAAAATCACATTTTAAATAATTCGTGTAGGAAAATGTCATTTTCCTATTTTTTTACTATGTTTTATATCTTTCTCATAAATATTGTCATGGCACAAAATTAATTCATAAAGAAAATTTTAATGACCTGACAAAAAATACTGACAATCAAGAGATTCATGACATCCCAAAAAATATATATTTTTTTGCGCTACGATACAGATGAAAAAAAAAACACCAAATTTTGGAGGCCAAATTAATCAGTATTTTATTTTTGATTTCTAAGAAAGATTTTTTTTATGAAAAAAAAAGACTTCCTGTTTTAAATAACAACGTCGGATCTGGACACGAGTCGAGCAAGAAAGTAGCATCCCATGCCCATGCAGAAACCGTTCCACGTGATTTTTTTTTATATAGAAAATATAAATATTAGATGTGGCCAAACGTGGAGAGGACGATCATCTTCTTCACGTGACGTGACTTGCTGCTTCAGGAAGCGGTCAACTAGACAGAGCTTTGACCGTTCTCTCTCGTTACATCACGTGACTTTGCTTCGTCTTCGCTCTTCTCTTACACATTTTCCTCTCTCATCGATCTTCTTCTACGCTGCGAAATCGTGTTTTCACACGCCTCCTCCTCGCTCTCTGTTCTACAAATTGCCATTTTTCTTCATTTTTTTTTTATTTTACTTCTTTGAAATTCCACAATTCGTCCGTTTTTCGCATTTATCCTTTTTGATAATTTTTCTTCCTCTCTTTCGATATAAAACCCGGAATTTTACAACTAGGGTTTCATTTTTTAGAGTGTGTATTTCAAAGGTCATGTGTCATATTTAATACAATACCACGGTCAACCCAAGTTTTAATCTAAACGGTTTTGGTAGATAGGGATCGTGTATTAGAAACTATATGAGTCATTTGATTTAACAAACGACAATCATATTCCAAATTGGTTTATGGCTCAAGAATTCGAATCCTCATTTGAAGAAAAGAACAATCTTGTACCTATCTTATTCTAGTTTCTCTCTTTCTTTTCGTTTAATGGTAATAGTAAAAATGAATAATTGTATTTTTTACGATAACAACAAATAAACATGATTTAGTGAAAAACGTTACATCAATTAAAAAAAAATCCATGATGAACTTTGGACTCTAATCATCTATAAATTTTTGCCAATTCGGTAATAGATAATGACATTTTCTTCACTGTTTAAACTAGTAAAAGCAAAATCCAAGTTCTACGAAATTAATTGTGTACCCAATCACCATCTCTCACAAATTGCTCGGCTCCATAACATTGTAAATACTTGGATTACACAAACACCCCCAAAAAGGGTTTGTACGAGGGACAATACCGTAATTTCACATCTCTGCGTATAGCCCTGCAACCAAGAATTAGGTTGGGGCTTTTTAGATGCGTCCTGCTTCAGAGACAGGAAGTACTGATACAAAGGAAACGTACCACGACTTTGCTTTTACGTGCATGCATGGCAACCGATTCTCCGAGTTCAAACCTAAGGGGAATCGTCGCAACTCTTAGTTAATCGTCCCTCGAAGGAGGTGCAATCACTGTTTCGCTTTCCCTTCTTGGTTATGTGTGGGTCCATTTTATTTCATGATTAATTAAAAATAATAATCATCCGTCCGTTTGCTCGAGATGCCATTAGCGGGGCCTCCGACCTTTTTTATTTATTTTCAATTAGGTCTTATTAGCACCCTTGTATTCTAAGGAATTTGCAATCCAAGCTAAAGCGATTATTTCGTACGTAAGAATATGGCACCAACACTTTGTGCATGTACGTGTAAATTACGGGTTCAAGTTTGTACGATACAAATTCTAATTGATACAAATTCTTGTACAAGTTTTCTTTTTCATTCTTTCCAAATTCGGTTTAAATTAAAAAAAAACGATTCGATTCACCTTAAATACAAAAAAAAAGGATTATAGAAAATAGCCGTTTTCAATGGTGCAAACCACATTTCCTCCACAAAGAGATATTACACTCCGTTGTCGGTCAATTTAATCTATATATGGGACACCTTAAACATTACTTAATTACTGCACGGGTATATTCGTGGTAAAAAATCCATGTTTGTAGATCTAACTACCACCCATCAAATTTGAAAATCTTCTCTTTTTTTACCTCTAGAAGGGATTGGTAATTCGTACGTACGTGTACTAAAAAAATCACGACAAAGCTTCTTAGTTGGATCAATCTTCTTAACTTGTGTCGTAGGAGATGAAGAGGATTGGACGGGTAACGTACGGTGGAGACAAAGATAAGATTGATTAAAACATGTGGAGTTGGTAGAACAATACATCTTTCATGGAATTTCTTTGGGTTGTGTTAACACACACACACACACACATATATATATATATATATATACACATAAATGTATAAATAATCATTCTTATTTTAAAAGTATCCGTATGGTTTAATCAAGTAGGCTCCAAGTGTTTATGGACGTACAGACAACTGGTTTATTTTATTTTTAAAGGCAAGTGAGATATTTGTTCCTGTAGGGTGAAGGATTCACACATGCAACAGCCTACGTGCAATAATATATAAATGCGTTTTACGCATTTATATAATTCCAAAGGGATGGCTTTAATTATTTAACTGGGTTTTACGTATAAAGCAAACAATATATCTTACTACAGAAGGAATAACAGAAGCGTGGTTCTTGAAGGGTAACGTACGGTGGAGACAAAGATAAGATTGATTAAAACATGTGGAGTTGGTGGAACATTAGATCTTTTATGGAATTGCATACACACACACATATATATATATTATGTATGTATATGTTTATACGTATAGTTTAATCAAGTAGGCTCCAAGTGTTTATGCACACACACAGCTAGTTTATTTTATTTAAAAGGCAAGTGAGATTTGTTCCTGAAATGCGAAGTGTCCAAACATGCAGTACTCTACGTGAATATATATATATATATATGCATGCGTTTATGGATTAAATAATTCCAAAGGGATGGACGGATTCAGCGCATGAAGAGGGTTTATTTAATTGGATATTATATGTATAAAGCAAACACAAATATCTTTCTGCAGAAGGGATAACAGAGGCGTGATTCTTGAATTTGCCATAATGCAAAGTTATGGTTTTTTTTAAATATATAAATAAATTAAGCTCGGCGCTCGTTATATACTTCACTTGCATGCACATGCAACACGTATTTGATGTACACGTACACTCCTTGTCTATCCACCAAACCTCATATATATATATATATATATATATATATATGTGTGTGTGTGTGTGTGTGTGGAAGCTCCAAGGAAATGTGTTTAACAGAAGAAATTGTAAAAATGATAAATTCCATTACAAATCAATTGCACAATCTTTATTAAGAGAGAATTCAAAAAATTGGATCAAGAATTATACCCCAAAAGAAAGTCTCATATAGCATAGTGTATATTTGGGGCAGTCATTAACCTAACCAAATTTGATCTAACGTACGCATACACTAACATATATAAAATACATTGATGTTAGTGGGGATTTGTGAAAATTTAGCGTAACGAACCATAAAAAATTTATATGGGATTAAAAAGAAACCTGAACAAAAACATTACTTAACGTTGTGGCCACCTCTCTACTTAATTTAAAGTCCAAGCAAAAATTTCAAGTAACTAAAATAGCATCACCGGGAAGAAAAACAAATAAATATCGTGCAAACACACATGAATCGAAATGATGGGTATAACTAATTATGTTATGTAGTATAATTAAAAAATATTTGAGATATATATACACACACACACATATATATATATATATATATATATATATATATATTGGTGTTGGTCCCATGAATATCTGAATGTGAAAGATGGTGAGTTACAGAATTAGAGAGAGAGAGAGAGAGTGCTGGCCTCATATAATGCTTGAGTGACATTGAAGCCATCCTAACATTCTCCGTTCATTATTTTCCTTTTTCAGTTTATCATTGTACTTTATTTTATTTCTAATAATTCTTACTTTGGTAATCGTAAATAATAATATCATTAATTATCGTAACATCAAATCCAAGCGGTCAGAAAAATACACAGCTTCCAATTCATGGGACGTTTATTAGATCATATATAAACGAGCTGGAGAGAATTTACCACACAGCTTTGAAAAGATAAGTAACAGTGAAACTGAGAGACCCCTCTAATTTCGCATAATTAATTAATTAATTAAATTTCATGTAAATAATCAGACAAGTATTTTCGAAGATTGTCGGTTCGTATGTTCGCGAGATAACAAAACTTTTTACATATAGTCATTCCAGGCCCTGATGATCATGTGGACCAGAGGTTTAGACTTTATTTCTAATCCATTTACAAGAAGAATTAAGAAAGTTTTATACTTACAAGAATTGGAATAAATTTTGTGTTGCGTTATTTCAAAATAAAAAATATATAGTTTTTAATTATAAAACGAATAAGAAGGAAAAGAAAAAAATACCAAACAGAGCTCACAAACAAAGAAACATAGTGAAATAAATAGCCACAAATTAAAGAAATCAAACCCGGATATATAACCGAAAAATAGTAAACCGAATGAATTTAACCGGTCATATCCTCTAATAGAATATGGGAAGTACATTGATGAAAACATAGTCACATGACCGAGGGGGAGTGGTTAAGAAATTGAAGACGTACGTCAACGGCGTTTACTAAAGTTTTGTTTTCAAAAAAAAAATTAGGGTTTGGGGAAGAACGTGATTATAAAAAAAAAAAAAACCCCCCAACTCCATAAATGGCTCTTGAAGATTGCTTAGTGCCTGCTACATCTTGGACACCCTTTACGTGCATGGTAAGTGAATAAAGTTAACCACGTTATAAAGTTGCCCACATCTTGTTCAATTTCTTGATCTTTACTTATAGGTAGGAGTGAATATTTCGGTATTGGATTCAGATTTGATTTGGTAATTATTCCGTTTTATAAAATTTATACCAATCGTTTACTATATTATATTCAATTCGGTTCAGTTTCAATTCAGTTTTGGTATTTATTAAGAAAAAAATATTATTTTTAATAAATTTTTTATTTTTCAATTTTTTTAAATTTCAGTTCGGTACAGTTCTGTACGGTTCTGTTCTGAAGAACCGTACCGAAATACCCACCCCTACTTATATGTAACGTTATTCAATACTCGTACAATACATGACGATCTAGACTAAATAGATCTCGATAAAAATAGTGTTGAATCGGTACAACCTTTTTTTTTTGTAAGAGGGCTTTTATCCGAATTAACCTAGAAAACGGGAAACTTACATCTTTTTGGCATAACGATTGGTGTTCGCTTGGTTTATTGTCGGACTTGTTTGGCCCCTTAGGACCCCAAAGACTGGGCATCCCCCTCCAAGCGAAAGTAGCTGATCTTTATCGCGATGGAGCATGGAGATTACCATCAGTGTGGTCGGCTGAGGCTCTCTTACTAGTTGTTTGGCTGGAAAAACACTATCCAGCCGCGAGGATACATGTGACTGGACAGTCGGAGGTAAAATAGCAGGTAAAATAGCAGATTGTTTTTCGACCACGGAGGTATATAAAGCTATCTCTCCTAGCTCGATTACTCTTTCTTGGCACATATTGGTTTGGTGTAAGTTCTACACACCTAAATTCTCATTCATAGCATGGTTATTTGCCCATGATCCTTGTCCAACTAAGGAAAGGTTGGCTTCATGGGGGCTATCAGTGGACTTGAAATGTGTCTTCTGTGGTAGTATTACAGAAAACAGAAGTCATTTCTTCTTTGAGTGTCATGCTACTAAAGATTTGTTCACATGGGCTATGGCGAAATGGGGAAATCCGCCTATGCTCACCACTTGGAACGATATTTTGGACTGGTTGCTAGGACGATGGGGCTGCAAAATCAGACTTTTTGGAGCGCAACTCACTTGGCAAACGATTGTTTACATTGTATGGATGGAGCGGAATTCACGGTTGCATTCAGGAAACCACGAGGACATCTCAATCATCCACCGAGATATTGATCGGTGTTTTCGAAACAAGATGGCGGCCATTAGACTATCAAACAACCTAATGACAAGCTCTTTATTACAATTATGGTTCTCCACCCCCTGACAAACATCTTTTTCACTGGGGTTGAGGTTTCTGTAGGTCTATTGCTTCGCTAAACATGTTTCTCCTTAAAAGAGTTTTTTGGAAGCCTTTCTGGATACTAACTACTCCTTTTGTAAAGTGACTAAGCTGTTACAACTCGCTCATATATAAAATTATATACACCTTTTAACAAAAAAATTATTGCAATTCATATGTATACAATATATCATATCAGCCTTATATAGAGACGTCAATGTATAAACAAAGAACGTTATTTTTCAATTGGAATGCTGGATATCGATATGAGAAAGCTAGTTTATAAGTAAATATTTGGAAAAGGTAACATGTAACATTGCCAAATAATGACGTCACGTAGAATTTAAAATTGATTTTCTTTGTTACTTAACTCTGTTCTTGAAATGGAACAATCCTTTAGACTAATTTTTACCTTTTAATACGCCGATACAAGTATAAACGAAGATTACTTTGAATGTATAAGATTTAAAAATGTCAGTTCATAATTTAACGTCATTCAGGATATCTCGCGGTCTATAAAAAAAATGATTTTCTTAGCTGAAAAAAGGGTCATCATTTATAAATTTTATATAAACTCAGAATCCCGATATAAAGGAAAGATGGTGACCTCTTTTAGCAAAACATCGAACCCTCCGTTTGATGTAACGTCTTCTAGACGGTAATTAACTTATCAACATACACTGCCAAATTGTACTTCCTAAAAGCTACAAAAGGGTTAATTAAAAATAATTATCGTAAATTTTCCAATAATCAAATTGGTTTTTGGCACAGACAATCGTCACTCCCTCGGGTAAAAAGAATTATATTCTTTTGAACCTAAACTTGCACCCACTTGGAAAGAATATATAATACAAGCGAACCTATGGAAAAAGGTTATAATGTTATTAAATAAGGTCAGCTGAAAAGGTACACTAGATATCGTCCTCGAAACTTTACTTTTGTTTTCAAGGGAAAATATTTTTTATAACGGGAAAAACAACAAATATATATATATATATATGTATATATGAAGAAGAACGAATCGAATCAAATTTGAAATTACTAAACTGAAACTAAACCCCTCATGATCAAAGAGTCGCAGATTGGTCTGACAAATAAATAAAATAAATAACTATATATATATATATATATGTGTGTGTGTGTGTATATAGTATAGTTTTTTTTTGATAAAGGATATATATAGTATAGTTGAGAGTGCCATCTTAGCTAACTGTTAATTGCAGGGATTAATTTGTTTCGTTGACATAAACTTAAACTATATTATCTCCTAATGATCAAATTAGATGGCAAATTACATATGCTTCCGCCGTCTTATGATGTAATTTGAGAATGACTTGTGGATTAGTTAGCTCTGCAAGCCATTACATTGTTACACTATTTACCAATATAATTAAAAGAATTGAGCTTCTTTTTTAATGTTTGGTCGGTATCTAATTTCCATCTAATTTAATCAAACGCCTTCTCCCAAAATTGTGATTTCATTGTCTACTAACTATTTGTGTCTTTTGCTATAGTTCCCGTCGGTCTCCCGTGTAGTAAGTGTTGAGTTTGTGGGATATGGTTGGTTATGATTTAGCAAACAATGAAATCACATAAAAATTCTTTGATATGTACATTCACGTGTATATACATAATATAAATGTAGATTCTATATAATATTAAAACTCTCCATAATTTCCAAGATTATTACATGATTTTTTTTTTGTTAACTTGGAAATTCACCGAACTTTCGACTCAACTACATCTTTAAAGAACGAAGACAACTTTTGTACTACAATTAAATTGTGCACATTCTTTTCAATAGTCACTCGAACATGAGATTTGAGACAAAGACATCCCTACCCCTCTCAACCAGGAACCACTGGGGCAACTCCAATTGGGTATTGATTAATGATATTTCTTTCTTTTCTTTCCCCAATTGACATAATACTTATCTCGCGGATTGTCGTGTGTCTAGTTGTTCTAAACGGTACAAAACAAGAAAAGTTCGGTTATCATTGAGGTCTATTCTTCTTCAACTCTTTGTGATAGCGACAGATTCGCTATTTTGTATGCAGCATGCTTTGGAAAAATTAGTCCCGATCTTATCTACTCAAGGATTTTTGTCGAATACTTTCACGACATACATACGTGTGTGTATATATATATATATATTCTACGTGGAATTTTATTAAATAAATGACAATAAAGCCATGAAGATTAGTATGGATGAAAATTTTATCGTTGCGCATATATATATATATATATATATATATATAGAATTAGGAGAGAATTATATAAGATCTCATATCAATATATGTTGGATTTTTTAAAAGGTGAGGATAATGTGGAATTTCTCATAATTATAACCAATTTGAAATATAAAATGTTTCCAGACATATAATACCTGTAGTTAGAAAAGTAAAATGTTATCAAAGCGTGTTTAGTGCATTTAATGTTTGCATGATACATGAGCATGTATACTTGCTGTGCATTAAAAAAATATATTCAGTATTGGGATTAAGGTGATGTTTATGTTGATTGGAGATTTCTATATAGAGATTAAAAAAAATATAACTATGAATACATTTTTTTTCATTCATTGTGAGTTTTTTTTCATATTTCTACTAACGAACAAAAAAAACACATAAATCTAATTCTTTTTTATTGATTACATAGACCTTAATTATTTGAGAATAATATAAAGTTTGATACAATATAAGCTAATCAAGGTTAGATATATATTTTTATGTAGATAATTTATAGAAAAATAAAATACACAACCAAAATAGAAAAACGTAAAAAAAAAAAAAACAGAATTACGGTTATTGTTATATCTTTTCTTTTTAAGGTATAGAAACTAAAGTATTAGGAGTCAAAATTTTGAGTGTATTTATTTAAATACATTTTCCTACGAATTTCTTTTTATGGTATTTGGCTTTTTAATCATTTGATTAAACCTTATCCGATCCAATAATATCATGTACAATCCTTGTTATGGAACTAGGATGTTTTAGGATATGGTTCAAAAATAATAATTCCCCATCAAGATATGCCACAAGATCTTCTTTCTTCCTCTTTTTTTTTTTTTGGCTCCTCCAAAATTTAAGCAATGACTGGTACGCATTATTGAAACACACGAGAGAGTACTTTTGTTTTTTGTTTTTTTTTTAATTAATAATGTCCCCACAACATGAGAGGTTTGAAAAATATGAACCAAAAAAAGATGGGAAAAGTGAGTACAATTACTCCAAAACCCGACAAGCCCAAGTACTTGAAAGATACAAACACTTCTTGCAATTCACTCATTTGACAAACACTAAAGGGCACTCTTAACCCACAGATTCAATCTGCAATTATCTCATCCCCATGTGAGTTTTAAGATTTCTTCAAATTGAATCCAAACGTCAATTAGTATTTGATTACACATGCATGCCTATGTTCAAATGTTCATATCAATTATCTTTTGTGGAATATATATGCATCATATGGGCCAAGTTGGGGTCCAAGTGCCCCCCCCCCCCACATATTCAATAGGGGTTTCTAAGGTGTTATTATATCCATTTCATATAGCCAATAGTACGGTCATACATTTTCAAACTATACGTATTCTGTCATTTGCTGGAAACATGTTTCGCATATGTTAATCATAGGACAGTGAAGTCTTAAGTGTACAACCCAATTAATGATAATAATAAAAATATTCTTGAGCGTACATTTTGAATATCTTTGGGGATAATTTCAAGATCAAAGAGTTGAAAATAATCAATTATTGTGTATTAAAATTAATGGGCCTATATATATTATGGATTGTGTGGTAATCACAAAAACAAAAAAAAAAAGCAAAAGAATAATGAGATGTTTGGTCTTTGAGACGCAGAGGTCAATGATGAGGGCGAGTGTCTTTGCTTGTTGACTCAGCAAACTTCGACTTGCCAAAAGCCTTCTGTGTCTCTAATCTCAAAAACCCTTAAGCCCTCACAAGAACCATAAAAATAAATCAATAAAAAAAGAAATTAAGAAAATAAAATCCTATAATGCCTATTTTGACCAACCTTTTTGTGTATTGTGTCTTGTGTCTGCAAAAGCGAAGAGAGAGACATGCATGACTCATGATTCCAACGATGTAATAATATGTCAATTTAGACGCGCACTAGGAGACATTTGTAATTGAATTCTCAATCTATATATTTATCTATATATTAGATAAGTGAAATATTTAGAACACGATTTATACAAAAAAAAGTTTTTTTTTATGTTTGTTCTTGTAATAAAGATAACTAATACTTTAATTTCAACGAAGAATGATTATGTATTTTCACTATATTCGGATAATTTTGTCACTCGGAAATGTGTTAGTGACGTTAGTAGGTGTATTTATATAAATTATGAAATAGGGTAAAGATGTGGTTATGATTGGTGTAGGGATCAGTGATGATAATTATCAAAGCACATGACTGCATGAACAAAGTGAAACATAGTGGGAATCCTAGGTTTCAAGTGAAATCTAGACAAGATGCATCATAGTTTCTTTACGATGTTAATAAAGAATTAAAAGTAAAAATAAAAAAAAGATGGCCTGAAATTAATTAATTAAAAAAAAGATCTGATATGTAGGTAGGGTTAGGAGCAATCACTAATTACGTTTAGATTTGAGTTTAGAGTTAATTACTCGAATCAATATCCTAACGGTTTCCTATTCCCAAACGTAATTAAGCTTTTAGATTTGCTTGTTGGTCATATAAATTATAGTTTCCGTATCCGTCGTGTGCTCGATTATCAAGCTTTGACTAATTTCCCCTAAAGCCGAAACAGCTTTTAATTCCTCTATTTTGTATGACAACTAAACATAAATAATTATATTTTACCATGTCCTTTTTTAAGAAATTTGAAATACATGAATTCCAAAAAAAAAAAAAAATGAATTTTGGGTATCCGAGAAAATGACATATAAGATCGGATAATGATATTGGAATACCCAAATTTTTGAATTCGGATTCGAATAATGATATTGTCTCGATGGTATTCGTGTTATCCAGATAATATAAAATTATCCTTTAAATTTTAGGGTTTAAATTAGATTTTATGTTATATTATTTAATTTTAATGATTATATATAGTTATTGTTGAATATATTTATGGTGTATTTTAAAACTTTTTGAATTTAGCTTGGATATAAATATGTTTTAAATAGATTTTGAATATATATATACAAGTATATTTAAAAAATTGATTGAAAATAATTAAAAAAAATAGGTTCGGATACTAGTAGGTATCCAATAATTATCTCGCGGTTTTTTTAGTTTGGGTAACCAACTTCATAGGTACGAGTTCGGATAATAAAATTTATAACTTGAAAAATTCGAATTTGGGTTCGGATATCCTAAAAATTCCGAATACCCGACTATGTCCACCTTTAAATTTTAATATATAAAATAGTTTATCATAATTAAGTTTTTGGTGGTTAATACACGAAAAAAAATATAACAAAATAATTTTCTCTTACTAATAGCGCTCGGGCACATGTATAGATGAGACCCTTTACATTCCGTACGATAATTATAAATTTTAATTTTTTGTAAGTTAAAAAAGATAAAGAACTGATTTTTTACATGAAGTGGGCGCCTCCTCTTCAAAGCAACTCTCTTTTTTCTTTGCCTTCTTTCGTTTTCCTTTTTCTTTTTCTAGTTTATTTTTTTTTATTGTAACGATGAGATCCAAATAAGTGGTTTCCTGAAACATTCTATTGTATTAATCTCCAACCATACATTTAAAATCTTTAGATCGATTTCGTTATCCATTTTGTCCAACCGAAGTCATGTAAGAATCTCTCGATTTTGCAAATTCGAAGGGAAAACAGTAGATACCGTACGTACAAGAAAGAACTCGAACCACTCAAAGATCTCAACTTATCTATATTTCTAACCAACCTTGTATAATTCTCGAAAATTAAAATAAGAAATATAAAAAATAATAAATGTAACCAGATGATAATCGAATTTAAATCCTGTTCGCTTGGGTCAATATTATATTGCCGTTTAGTTTGGTTTTTGGTTTCGAATTTATGATGGTTAGTTTATTGGGCTCTAAATGGATAATATGGTGAATCTTTCATGGGCTATTATGGATAGGCTGGAAATAATTATAATCTACTTGTCAGATTTGTTGGCTCTAAAGGGTCGTGCTTATTGTTAAATGTTTTTTATTTAGATTTCATAGCTTTGCGTACATGTTACACGAACATCTATAAACATACGTTTAATATAAACGTTAAATTTAGAATGAAAATGCAAAATACGGTATTTTCAACTGAAAATGTATACTATTTACCTTTGATAAAGATGATCACTCGATAAAAGTAAGTTTCCACTGGTACATATAGGGACATTTACTTTATTACATATATTTCATACCATATCTTTTTATATCATTTTCTATGTAATCAATATAACCACCGTAACCTATCTTAGAGTCATACTGATTATATCGTTTAAAATTTATATAATAATCATATTAGTAATATTGATAATACCATTTAGACAAAAAAGGTATAAAAATTGGTTTGAAATATATATATATATATATATATATATATATATATCCCAAAATAAGAGTAATTTTGATATAATGCCCTGTAAATAAGGTATATACACTTCTCATTAATTCATATAGATACTGCCCATACCATTATTTTCACGGTAAGACTGAGCGGAATTTAACATTTTCCTTTTAGTCTAAAATTATATGATTAAAAAAATAAAATTCATTTGTTAATTCTTCTATACGTTTTTTGATGAAATGCGATTGTTGTATTTCTATCATAATCTCACGGACAGTACATACGTAGTAATTCACTTTACAAAGATCAAAAGATAAGGATTCCCATGATAACACACAAAATACTAAAGAAATGATAGATAATTAAAACGATACCATAATTGAATGGGTTCGTTGATTCCTCTCCCTCTTGATTTGTGCAAGGAGATTAAGATGTTCCTCATCGCTCTATCAATTCTGACCAGCATCTGCTGTAAGGGACATACAGTGTTCCGATGGGTTCTTCCATTCCTTTCCTTCCAAAGCTCATACATTATGAGTTGTATGAGATGTCTCTTGATAAGCTTTCCGACTTTAGGGCACGAGATCATTGGCTGGTTCAACCACTGCAAACACCTCGTCAGGTCCGTGATGAATATTTGATGACAGCCTCTGAATTTACCTGCATAATAAGACCAAATCGCAGCACTGTATTCACAAAGGAAGAACAAGTGAGCATGATTTTCAGCCTCTTTATAAAAGAGTATGCATCTATTCGGGGCTTGAATTCTCTAACGAGTGAGTCGGTCCATTGTAGGCAGTCGCTGCTGAAGGGCCTGTTGGGATTCTTGGGATCTCTACAGCGAATCTAATTCCTAAGAAATCGAGTCTAGGGTTTGCGCAGCGGATGTAAAACAAAAATTTTCTAATAAACCCTAGAACCATGCATGTATGAATCGTAGAAATGTTAGAATGCTTACCTCAATCGATCCGGGGCCTGTATCAATTGATGTGTTAGTCCGATCACAAAAAGGAGGAAGATTACCTCGCCCTCTATACGTATCCACACTTCGGGATGGATTCCAACGATTGGAACTTGTCTGCTAGGACCTGAATCTGCTATTCGGTGATGTGCTACTAGAAAACGGGATTTAGATCACTTCTTAGACCCTGAAAACTCACCAAAAGGTCTGTAGAAGTTCTCTTGTTCATCCCCCACATATAGGGTTCTTAATCTCCTTCTTATAAAGTGATTAACCCTAATTTTGGTTTAATTTCGAAAAATCCGAAAGCCGGAACGGACGGTCCAGATTTGAACGTGGACCGTCCGTTCCAGACACTCCGGAACGGACAGACTCTCACACTCTGGACCATCGGGTCTGGACCTTCTGGACCGTCCGGTCCAGCTATGTGGACCGTCCGGTCCAGACCTCCTATCTCGGTTTTTCGTCATTTTCTCGTGCATTTGTCATTTCCTGCGTGTGCAACCCTATAGGCTCATTCGATATAGCAGTATACACGAAATCTCCATTTCGGCTTCAGGTATACAAGTCATAGACAGTCTCTAGCAAGACACTATTACTACCTATCTCGAATAGAATTTGTTCGTGATCTTACGAATGTCAGTGATGATTCCGATTGATGATCTTTTTGTATCACAATATCATATGTCGAACATAAGGCATGGAAAAACCACCTTATCTGATTCGACTGCTTTCTCGTTTGCAGAGTTCGACTGTACGAAATAGACGATGCTAGTCTATAGTGTGGCCATACATTTCTACAGTCTCGCTCACACGAGGGGTCCAACGATATCTCTCTCTTTTACGAGAGATAATCTCATCTTGACTATCTACAATCCAACACATGATTCGTGTCGTACTTGATACACGCCTTTATAGTCCTCCTGTTACGCGGGACGTTTGACGTATTCAAAGCACGCAACTCTTCATGTTGGATTCCGTAGACATTTCAAGTCATAGGATCTAATCATGGAACTGTCACATGAGATTGAAGTCATGACGCTTGTCCATGTGACAATCTCATGCGGGTCATTCCAGTACTCCGTTCTCCAACAAATACCTATGATTGTGATCGTATCCAATACCCATGATCATATTTATCATTATACTAGTCTTAGTACATCATTGTTCCCACAATGACATATGACTAGGGAGTTTAGTATTGTTCATAACAATACATGGATTTCATAATATATTGAAAGTATGCATAATACGTAAAGAATCAAACACTCATCCATATAACCATAGTAAGTGTCAATACATCAAATTTATCTAAATAAAGCTCATATAGCAGTACATCATAGAGCACTAAACCAACAATCTCTCACTTGCTCTACTCATGGACTACTAAACATCTAATGCCCATATCCCTAACATGACCCTCATGCTTCAACGAAGGGAGGGGCTTCGTCAACGGATCAACAATGTTGTCATCTGTCGATACTCTACATATGTGCACGTCTCCTATGTCTATGATCTCCCTGATGAGGTGAAATCGTCTGATATGTGTTTGGATCGTTGATGGGATCTGGGTTCTTTCGCTTGTGCGATTGCACCATTGTTGTCACAATACAGAGCAATGGGGCTATCAGCACTAGGAATGATACCCAAGTGGCCAACGAACTTTCTGATCCAAACAACTTCCTTTGCTGCGTCCGACGTTGCTATATACTCAGCTTCTGTAGTAGAATCTGCAACGATTGCTTGCTTAGAATTCTTCCAGCTTACAACGCATCCGTTCAAGTAGAAAACATAGCATGACTAGAGAGTTTAGTATTGTTCATAACAATACATGGATTTCATAATATATTTAAAGTATGCATAATACGTAAAGAATCAAACACTCATCCATATAACCATAGTAAGTGTCAATACATCAAATTTATCTAAATAAAGCTCATATAGCAGTACATCATAGAGCACTAAACCAACAATCTCCCACTTGCTCTAATCATGGACTGCTAAACATCTAATGTCTATATCCCTAACATGACCCTCATGCTTCAACGAAGGGAGGGGCTTCGTCAACGGATCAACAATGTTGTCATCTGTCGATACTCTACATATGTGCACGTCTCCTATGTCTATGATCTCCCTGATGAGGTGAAATCGTCTGATATGTGTTTGGATCGTTGATGGGATCTGGGTTCTTTCGCTTGTGCGATTGCACCATTGTTGTCACAATACAGAGCAATGGGGCTATCAGCACTAGGAATGATACCCAAGTGGCCAACGAACTTTCTGATCCAAACAACTTCCTTTGCTGCGTCCGACGTTGCTATATACTCAGCTTCTGTAGTAGAATCTGCAACGATTGCTTGCTTAGAATTCTTCCAGCTTACAACGCATCCGTTCAAGTAGAAAACATAGCCAGACTGCGATCTGTAGTCATCCGGGTTTGACTGGAAACTAGCATCGGTGTAACCCCTTACAGCGAGCTCGTCTTCCGACCCACCGTATACCAAGAACACATCCTTAGTTCTTCTCAAGTACTTTAGGATGTTCTTGACGGCGATCTAGTGTGACTCACCTGGATCTGACTGGTATCTACTGGTAATGCTCAACGCATAGGATACATTCGGTCGAGTACAAAGCATGACATACATGATGGATCCAATTGCCGAAGCATATGGAATCCGATCCATGCGTTCTCGCTCATCAGGTGTCGTAGGACACTGACTCTTGCAGAGAACTGTGCCATTGCTCATCCGTAAGGTTCCTTTCTTGGAATCTTGCATCTTGAACCGCTTTATGACCTTATCGATGTAAGTACTCTGACTCAATCCCAGAAGCCGCCTCGATTTATCTCTATAGATCTTGATGCCTAAAATGTAGGCCGCCTCTCCTAGGTCCTTCATAGAAAACTACATTCCCAGCCAAGACTTTATGTCTTGCAAGTTAGGAACATCATTCCCTATCAGGAGAATGTCATCAATGTACAACACTAGAAATACTACTATGCTCCCACTAACCTTCTTGTAAACGCATAGCTCGTTCTCTTTCTGTGAGAAGCCAAACCTTTTGATATGCTCATCAAAGCGAAGGTTCTAACTTCTCGAAACCTGCTTCAGTCCATAAATGGACATCTGAAGCTTGCACACCTTCCTCGGGTTCTTTGGATCGACAAAACCTTCGGATTGTGTCATATACACATCCTCGGTCAAGTTTCCATTAAGGAACGCGGTCTTGACATCCATTTTTTATATCTCATAGTCGTAATATGCGGCTATGACAAGCAGGATCCTGATGGAGTTTAACATGACTACAGGCGAAAATATCTCATCATAGTCAATACCATGAATCTGGTGGAATTCTTTCGCCACAAGTCGTGCCTTATACGTGTACATGTTGCCATCCATGTCTGTCTTCTTGAAGATCCACTTGCATCCGATGAGTTTTATCCCTTTAGATGCATCAACCAGAGTCCATACTTGGTTGTCTGACATGGATTGCACCTCATACTTCATAGCCTCACACCATGTGACACCCGTATCTTGATTTCCGTCACAGGATGCGCCACATGGATTAAAAGCAATAAAATATTACGAAAACAAAATACGGGAATTTTAAAACCATTTTAATATTAAACACGCAGCGGAATTAAACAACAGTTAAGTCTTAAAACACATATTTCCGAATTAATAAGGGTGCAACCGTACAAACATAGGAACCGTGCTCCATAGTTCAAAACATATAAGAAAACCCCGTACACGATGCTGTCTCCTCGAAGTCTTCGTCACCTCAAACGTGCTCCTCGTAATCTGAAAAAGGTGAAACCACGAGGGCTAAGCACAACTGCTTAGTGAATGACCCGGGTTGAATTCGGTAAACTCGTTCTCAGCGAGAACGGTGTTAAAACGATAAAACATAAAATATAATATTCAACATTAAACATATATTCATATCACATCAGAACATAATCATATTCATTCTCGTATGGCTTCACACCATAGGGTTAGCCGTGAACCCTGGTCACATCTCATGATCAGGAGCGCCTCACACGTCCGTCACATCGCACGGCGTTGGCTGTTGCATCGCACGACGATCAAGTATGAAAGGCATCGCACCATAGAGTCATCCGTAAACCCTAGTCACATCGCATGACTAAGAGCGCCTCTCACGCCTTACATCTCATGACGTTGGCCGTCGCTTCGCGCGATAATCAAATCCCGTATGGCTTCGCACCATAGGGTTAGCCATAAACCTAGTCACATCACATGACTAGGAGCGCCTCTCACGCCCGTCACATCTCATGACGTTGGCCATTGCATCACATGCGACTATATCACAATCACAATCACGCTCCTCTCGTAGTGTACGAGTGAGCTTCAACCATAGCATTCAACATGCATCATCATCTCTTGACTACAATCACGTGTATCACGGTATTCGGCCTCACACCGTGTTATCGTTCCACGCCATGCAATGCTACCCAAAAATAAGCACACAATGATTCACTCACCGTGTTTATTTCTCACGTCTCACCACGCATATTCATTCAATTTTTTCATTTTTATCTTCTCTTTCATCTTAAGTTTAGTCCGGTCCAGACCGAGATTCGGTCCGGCGGACCGGATCCGGTCCATCCCCGCGAAATCGATTGATCGGACCATTTTTTGATCCAAAATAGGTCTGGTCCGCCGGACCAGTTTCTGATCCGGGTCAGACCAGACTTCCTCAACCTCTTCTCCTTGGTCTGGCGGACTAAAAATATTTTTTCGAACATTGTCCGGAGCTGACCAGTTCCTGATCCGGTGGACTGGAACTGGACAGTTCGTCCGTTCTCATTTTTAGGTTTTTGGTCCGACTTCGATTGCTCATAACGCACTCGTTTCTTAACCAAATCACGCACCGTTTATTTCTAAATGTTCATAGGGATATCCTTTTTTATATCCAAACAATAGATTATTTAAATCTCATGTATACATGATACAAAACGATTCGTAACGTATGTACCTCGAAAAATCGCAATTCTGCAATATCAATTTTTCCACAGTTCATATCTCCTTCGTTTCTCAGCCAAATTGAGCGTCGTTTGTTTCTAAATTCTCATTAAAATGTCCTTTTTAAATTCAATCAATGAATCATCGAGATAACACAATCACATCAATGAAAACGAGGTTACACAGACGCAACTCAGGCCACTCACCTGTTCTTGGATCAGATTCTTTTTTAATCTGATTTGGTCGAGATTGGTTGATGTTTCTGGGTTCCTCACCTTGAGATCTCCTCCTAGACACTCCAGGGATATTCCCCAACACTTTCCCGAGCTCCCTCTTCCTTCTCCTCTCTTCTTTCTCTCCCTCTCTCTCTTTTTCCTCTCTTTTCTTTCTCTGCCAATTTTCAGTCCGAAAATGGCTGAGTAGAAAGTCTGTGAGGGCAATTATGGAGTTTAGGAGAGAGGTAGGGGATGAAATACAAGGCCTAGGGGCTAGGTAGGGTCGTCCATTGTCAGTTTAGAGCGGTTTGGATGCGTTGTGGGTCGTCCATGCGTGAGAAAATTGCACACCAAAAAGTCTGCCGACACTTTTTTGTCTCCTGGTCCGGAGCTGACTAGATTCTGGTTCGGCTGACCAGGTCTTGATTCCAACTCATCTTTCTCTTGATCCGCCGGTCTGTCCCTACTCCGCCTAAGTGTGTTGGTCAGCCCCGGACCAGATCTTGGTCCGGCTGACCAACTTCAGTTTTCCAAATTTATTTATTTTTATTTCTCTGGTCCGTTCCTCCTCGTTTTGGTCCGACGATCTGACTCTGGTCCGGCTGACTTGTTTTTGGTCCGACCCTAATCAACGATGAATTTTAACATTCTTCTTCGCTTATTTTTCGAGTCTTTTTGGCGTTTTCGGGGCTTCGTACTCTTTTCTATTTTATTATTTACTTCCATTCCCGAATTATTAGACGCATTTATTAAATTATTTATTCTCAAAAATAATTAAATATATATTTTGGAATCCGGGGTATTACAAATCATCCCCCTTAAAAAGAATTCGTCCTCGAATGCGAAGTCTCGTGATGTCCCCCCTAAACTTATTCGCATGTAATAAGATCAGAAAACACCTTCATATCATCACATCATCCGAATGCCAAGTTTGATACAATCCCAAAATGTTGTATCTAACGTTTCTACGATTCATTAGAAGCATGGTTCTAGGGTTTATTAAATTTTTGTTTTATATCCGCTGCGCAAACCCTAGAATCGATCTCTTAGGAATAGGATTCGCTCATGAGATCCCAGGAATCCCAACAGATATGATCGAACAGCTCAAGACCATGTTTCAGGAGCTAGCGCGTACTGAAAAGTACAAGACGCTGAAAGCTCTGGTGAAGACGGAGATGCCGAGAGGTAGCTCTGTCAACACCCACGTCCTCAACATGAGAGCTCATGTTGAAGAACTTGAGCGTATGGGAGTGAACCTCGATGGTGACTTGGTTGCGGACTTGATCCTGATCATATTACCCGAGTACTATAACCAGTTCGTGATGCAGTACCATATGCACGGGATGACTAAGAGCTTAGCCGAACTGCATGGGATGCTGAAATCGGCCGAGCAGGATATCGTGGTGCCCAAGACTGTGCTTGCTGTTGAGAACAACTCCAGCAAGAAGCGGCGGGGCAAAGCCAAAAAGAAGGCGGCGAAAAAGATAAAAGTTGCCTCTACGCCTAAGCCTAAGCCCGATAAGGGTGACTGTCATTACTGCGCAGTGTCTGGACACTGAAAGCGTAATTGTCACCTTTACTTCGAGGATCCGATGGATAAGAAGCTTGGTGAAGCTTCTGCCTCAGGTATTCATGTTATAGAAGCTAACATCTGTACTATATCTTCGTGGGTATTGGATACCGGAAATGCCTCACACATTTGTGGAAATGTGCAGGGACTAAGAAGAAGTAGGATGCTGGCTAAGGGAGAAACGGATCTATGCGTCGGAAATGGAGAAAGAGTTGCTGCATTGTGTGTTGGCGTTTATGATTTGCATCTTCCTTCTGGACTTTTTTTAGAATTAAGTAATTGTTACTATGTTCTTGCGATTAGCAGAAACATTATTTCTATTTCTTGTCTGGATTTGGATGGTTTTCGATTTGTGATTGAGAACTCAAGTTTGATGATTTATCGAGATAGTATTTACTATAGTAATGGTTATCTAGTTAATGGTTTATATGTCTTGAATGATCAACCTTCGAACTCGACATCGTCCATCTATAACGTGAGTACTAAACGGTTTAAGCCGAACGACTTAAACCCGACCTTCCCCTGGCATTGTCGTCTAGGCCATATAAACGAGAAACACATCCAGAAGCTTCATCATGAAGGTCTTCTGGATTCTTTTGACTGAGTCTATTGAATCTTGCGAGTCTTGTTTGATGAGCAAGATGACAAAACATCCTTTCAAGGGGAAAGGACCGAGAGCGACGGAGTTATTGGCTCTCATACATAGTGATGTATGCGGACCAATGAACTGTCCAGCTAGAGGAGGTTATCTGTATTTCGTTACGTTCACTGATGATTTCAGTCGATACGGTTATGTCTATTTGATGAGACATAAGTCTGAAACACTTGAAATGTTCAAGGCTTTCAGAAACGAAGTACAGAACCAGCTTGGCAAGACGATCAAGACACTTTGATCGGATCGTGGTGGCGAGTATATGAGCCAAGAGTTCACTGACTATCTGGTTGATTGTGGTATTGTATCACAATTAACTCCTCCGGGAACGCCACAATGGAACGGCGTGTCTGAACGGAGGAACCGAACACTGTTAGACATGGTTCGGTCTATGATGAGTCAGATAGATCTTCCGAAGTCCTTTTGGGGCTATGCTTTAGAGACCGTTGCGTACCTACTGAATAGGAGTCCAACGAAGGCGGCTGAAACGACGCCATATGAGATATGGACGGGGAAGTGTCCCGTATTGTCGTTTGTCAGAATTTGGGGTTGCGACGCTTACGTGAAGCGTCAGATGACTGATAAGTTATTCTCCAAATCTGATAAGTGTTTATTTGTAGGCTACCCTAAGGAAACTAAGGGTTACTACTTCTACATTCCAGCAGAGAACAAGGTGTTCATTGCCAGGAATGCGACTTTTATGGAGTGAGAGTTCGTCTCCAAAAGAGTCAGTGGAAGTAGGATCGAACTTGAGGAAGTTCGAGAGCAACAAGTAGACGCTGAGCCGAGTGAACAAGTTGAAGACGTTCAACCTGTTTCATTGCCGGTTGTGACTCAACCTTCGACTAGTGAACCTCGGATATTAGGCAGGATTCGCCAAGAGCCTGTGAGATATGGATTTCTCGTAACTGGGAATGAGGAGCTCATGTTATTAGAACATGACGAGCCCACCACATACCCAGAGGCCATGGCGAGTCCCGACTCCGAGAAATGGCGCGAGGCTATGAAGTCCGAGATGCAATCCATGTCAGACAACCAAGTATGAAATCTGGTTGATGCATCTGAAGGGATAAAACCCATCGGATGCAAGTGGATCTTCAAGAAGAAGACCGACATGGATGGCAACGTGCACACGTATAAGGCACGACTTGTGGCGAAAGGATTCCGTCAAATTCATGGGATTGACTATGATGAGACCTTTTTCCTGTAGTTATGCTGAAGTCCATCAGGATCCTGCTTGCCATAGCCGCATATTACGACTATGAGATATGGTAAATGGATGTCAAGACTGCGTTCCTTAACGAGAACTTGACCGAGGATGTGTACATGACACAACCCGAAGGTTTTGTCGATCCAAGGAACCCAAAGATGGTGTGCAAGCTTCAGAGGTCCATTTATGGACTGAAGCAGGCTTCGAGGAGCTGGAACATTCGCTTTGATGAGACAATCAAAAGGTTTAGTTTCTCACAAAACGAAGACGAGCCATGTGTTACAAGAAGGCTAGTGGGAGCATAGTTGTGTTTCTAGTGCTGTACGTGGATGACATTCTCCTTATAGGGAATGACGTTCCTACCTTGCAAGACGTTAAGTCTTGGCTAGGAACGCAGTTTTCTATGAAGGACCTGGGAGAAGCGGCCTATATTCTAGGCTTAAAGATCTATAGAGATAGATCGATGCATCTTCTAGGATTGAGTCAGAGTACTTACATCGATAAGGTCTTGAAACGGTTCAAGATGCAAGATTCCAAGAAAGGAACCTTACCGATGAGCAGTGGCAAAGTTCTCTGCAAGAGTAAGTGTCCTACGACACCTGATGAGTGAGAACGCATGGATATGATTCCATATGCTTCGACAATTGGATCCGTCATGTATGCCATGCTTTGTACTCAACCAGATGTATCCTATGCGTTGAACATTACGAGTAGATACCAGTCAGATCTAGGTGAGTCATATTGGATCGCCGTCAAGAACATCCTGAAGTACTTGAGAAGGACTAAGGATGTGTTCTTGGTATACGGTGGGTTGGAAGACGAGCTGTTGTAAAGGGTTACACCGATGCTAGTTTCCAGTCAGACCCGGATGACTACAGATCGCAGTCTGGCTATGTTTTCTGCTTGAACGGAGGAGCTGTTAGCTGGAAGAGTTCTAAGTAAGCGACCGTTGCAGATTCTACTACAGAAGCTGAGTATATTGCAGCGTCGGACGCAGCAAAGGAAGCTGTTTGGATCAGGAAGTTTGTTGGCGACTTGGGTGTTATTCCTAGTGCTGATAGCCCCATTGCTCTGTATTATGACAACAATGGAGCGATCGCGCAAGCGAAAGAACCCAGATCCCATCAACGATCCAAACACATACTCAGACGATTTCACCTTATCAGGGAGATCATAGATAGAGGAGACGTGTAGATTTGCAGAGTGTCGATAGATGACAACATTGCCGATACGTTGACGAAGTCTCTCCCTTCGTCGAAGCATGAGGGTCATGTTAGGGATATGAGCATTAGATGTTTAGCAGTCCATGATTAAAGCAAGTGGGAGATTGTTGGTTTAGTGCTCTATGATGTACTGTTTGCGAGCTTTCTTTGGATACATTTGATGTATTGATAGTTTCTATAGTTTTATGAAAGTGTTTGATTCATTACATGTTATGCATATTAGATATGTTGTGAAATCCACGTATTGTTATGAACAATACTAATTTCCCTAGTCATATATCATTGTGGGAATAATGATATACTAAGACTAGTATGATGTGTGATTGATGATCATATAGATGACCATAAGTATTGGATACGATCACAGTCATAGGTATTCGTTGGAGAACGGAATACTGGATTGACCCGCATGAGATTGTCACATGGACTAGCGTCATGACTTGAATCTCATATGGCGGTTCCATGATTGGATCCTAAGACCTGAGATATCTACGGAATCATACATGGGAAGTTGCGTGCTTTGAATACGTCAAACGTCCTGCGTAACAGGAGGACTATAAAAGCGTGTATCAGGTATGAAATGAATCATGTGCTGGATTGTAGATAGTCAAGACGGGATTTGTACCTCTCGTAAAAGAGAGAGATATCGCTGGGCCCCTCGTGTGAGCGAGACTGTAGAAATGTGTGGCCGCACTATAGACGAACGTCGTCTATTTCAGACAGTCGAACTCAGTGAACGAGAAAGTAGTCGAATCAGATAAGGTGGCTTGTCCATGTCTTATATTCGACATATGATATCGTGATACAAAAGGATCATCAACCGGAATCATCACTGGCATTAGGGGTGGACAAAAATACCCGAAAATCGAGTACTCGTCTCAACCCGAAGGTCGGGTATCCGAAAATCGGATACCCGTTTTATAACGAGATAGAGATCGGGTTTAAAAAATGTGAAAACCCGAAATTCGAGTTCGGGTTCGGGTTATCATTTTAAATTCGGGTAATTACCCGCAGGTACCCGAATTATAAAGAATTAGCTATATACCCTTATATTATTAAAAAATTACAAAAATACCTAGGTCAAAATATTTTACTCCTTTTTCTCTTTCTTCCGCCAACTTCACTCTTTCTTTTTCCTGCAACTTTCTCCCTCCTCCGTTTCTCTGTAAAATCACTCCTTTCATCTTTTTCATTTTTTTTATTCTCATTTTGTCATCATCTTGCCTCTTGTAAGTATTTTTATTTATTTGTTTGATTATTGTTTCGATTTTGTCTTCTGCATCTGTTTTTATATTTTTTTACTCTCTCTCTCACACATTTTATTTATTTGTTTGATTAGTGCTTCGATTTTGTCTTCTGCATCTATTTTTATATTTTTTTATTCTCTCTTGCACACGCTTCTTCTTCTTCTTCTTCTTCTTGTTTTATTCATTTGTAACATAATATATGTTAGATATATTGAAATTCTTTGTAATATAAGAAAGTCTACAAACTATTATTAAATCGTATAATATGGTACATCCCTATTTTTTTGTTTCGTTCTTTTTTTATGTTAATGTTTTTTTTAAACTCTTTTTTATGGATTGCAGATGTCTTCTTCTATAGATGAAAATTTGGAGGCACCAGAAGTTCTATCTCAAGCAAATAAACCAATTGCTTCGGTATCAGTGGATTGTGCACGAAATGAAGATGTGTCTAATGATAAAAAGGTACCATTACCCCCTAAATCTAAGTCTGAGGCCTGGAATCATTTTAAAAAAACTAATGAAGGGAAAAAAGCTATATGCAACCATTGTGGTGTTCAAATTAGTTGCATGACGACTACAGGTACATCAACGAGTGCTATGTTGAAACACTTGAGGGTTTGCAAGAAATTGATTCGTGAAGAGGATAGTTGTGATGTACAAAATTCCAAAAGGCTGAAACAGACGACTTTGTTTCATCAACCGAGAAGTGATTATTCTAAAGGGGTTTCTTCATTTACGACATTTAATCAAGAAGAATGTCGTAAAGCTCTAGTCAAATTTATCAAAATGGATGGACAACCTTTTAAATTGATTGAAGGACAGGGATTCCGACTTTTGGTAAATGTGTTTCAACCTCGGTTTGTTATGCCGTCGAGAAGGACAGTAACTAGAGATTGCATGAGCTTGTTTTTAGAGAAGAATGTGTTGCGGGATTTGTTCAAGAAACACAAAGGAAGTGTTTCTCTCACAACGGATACTTGGACATCCGTTCAAAACATCAACTACATGTGTTTAACGGTGCATTTTGTTGATAGTGAATGGAATTTGCATAAGAAGATTATCAATTTTTGCCAAATATCTAGTCATGCAGGAGAAGCAATTGGCAAGATGGTAGAAAAATGTTTGAATCATTGGAAGATTCAAAAAGTTTTTTCTATCACAGTTGATAATGCAAGTGCTAATGATGCATCATTGCAATACTTGAAAAAGAGGTTTAAGACATGGGGAACAAGTATTTTAGATGGTGAGTTTTTGCATATGAGGTGTGGGGCTCATATTTTGGGTTTGGTTGTGAAAGATGGTTTGAAGGACTTGCATGATTCTATTTGCCGTATTCGTTTGGCAGCTCGTTATGTGAGATCTTCACCGAAGAAGGCTGATAAATTTAAGGAATGTTTGGAACAATCAAAACTTAGTACAAAAGCTAAAGTTTGTTTGGATGTAGAAACTCGGTGGAATTCTACATATTTGATGTTGGAACCAACATTAAAACTTAAGAAGGCTTTTGATCAGCTTGAGTCGGAAGATGAAACGTATGTCAAAGAACTTTCAAAGAATGGATATGGTCTGCCAAGGGAAGATGATTGGATTTATGCTCAGTCTTTTCTACCTATTTTGAAGTATTTCTATGATGCTACTTTAAAAATCTCGGGATCCCGATATGTTACCGGAAGCGAGTATATGAAGGAGATATTTAGTTTGGGATATCGGATTAAACAATTGCTTAAATCTAGTGATGAAAGTAAGAAGTCCATGGCTAAGAGGATGAGGGCGAAGTTTGATAAGTATTGGCACTCGGATAGCGTGAACATGGTTATTTTTGTGGCACGCATTCTTGATCCTCGATATAAGTTGAAATATGTTACTTGGATGATTCGTGAAAGTTATGATGATAGTGATAAAGCTGGGGAGGTGATTGGAAAGCTTGATTCAACATTGGACAGATTGTTTAAGCATTATGAATGTCTTTATTCTAAGTGTGGACAACCATCTAGTATTCAATTTGAACCAAATGTTCATTTAGATGGCAGGGATGATGAGGCGATTAGTGATGAGTTTATAGACTCACAATTTGAGGACTATGCAAAAGATAGTGAAGATGTGGCAGTGAAGAATGAGTTGGAAAAATATTTATCGAATGAACGTGAAAAATCAACAGATAATTTTGATATTTTAGCTTGGTGGAAAGTATCCGGTGCCAAATATCCTATTCTTTCTCACATGGCAAAGGATGTTTTGGCTATACCGATATCAACCATTGCGTCAGAATCTGCTTTTAGTACAGGTGGTCATGTTATTGATCCATTTCGTAGTTCTCTTACACCACAACTAGTTGAAGCTTTGATTTGTACTCAAGATTGGCTCCGATCAGATTATGGACCGACAACACTAGAAGAATCGTTGGAAGAGCTTACAAATTTTGAAGAAGGTATGTTGTGATAAGATATATATATATATGTATATAAATATATATAGTTATATATATATGTATGTGAATATTTCAATTAATACATTGTTTATTTTTGTAGATTTTCTGGTGTCTAAAGTTAGTGGAAGTTCTACGGTGACAGAAAAATGATATGAATCGGAGTGAAATGGTAAACGAATAATAGACACTAATAATATGTATGATAGATGATGAATTATAAATTTACTGAATTATGTTTTTGTGGCTGTGAATGTTGTAGATGAAGATATTCATGGATGAGGTTGAAGGATGTTTTTTGGATGAGATTGAAGGATGTTTTTGGATATCAGACATTCACTTTTGGATGACATAACAATTCTTATTTTTGCTTTTGTTGATATAATATTCTATCATTTAAGATATATGTATTTTGGACTATGTTTTTGTTGATGGTATAGATCGTATGCATACTTGAGAAGATATAAAGATGAAATTTTCAATTGAAATATGTGTAAAACCCGTCGGGTTCGGGTATCCCCGAGTATCCGAAAATTATCTCACGGATAATATAATTCGGGTATCCGAAAAATTGGGTTCGAGTTCGGGTATTAAAATGTATAACCCGTCGGGTTCGGGTTCGGGTTCGGATACCCTAAAAATCTCGGGTATCCGACCCGTGCCCACCCCTAACTGGCGTTCGTAAGATCACGAACAAACTCTATTCGAGATAGGTAGTCATAGTGTCTTGCTAGAGACCGTCTATGACGTGTATATCCGAAATAGAGATTTCGGGTTATACTGCTATATCGAATGAGCCTACAGGGCCACACACGCAGGGAAGGACAAAACGCACGAAAAAATGACGGAAAAACCGAGACGAAAGGGGCTGGAACGGACGGACCGAAAGGGCCAGACCCGACGGTCTGCCAAGTCCAGCCCCGACGGTCCGCAGAAGGCAGACCGTTCGTTCTGGCTTGTCTGGAACGGACGGTCCGCGTGGGCAGACCGTCCGTTCTGGCTTGCTAGAACGGACGATCAACGTGCATTCCTGAACCGTCCGTTCCGACTTTCGGGTTTTCGAAAATTAGACCGAATTAGGGTTAAATCACCTTATAAGAAAGAGATTAAAACCCTAATCAAGGTGCAGACCTTTTGAGCCGTCTTTGGCAGAATTCTAAGAGCTTTTGGGAGATCCAAAGAGTTCAAGGAGTTCTAAGTCTTGTTTTCTCGAAGCGCGAAGCCGAATAGCTGATTCGGGTCCTAGCAGACAAGTTCCAACCGTTGGAATCCATCCCGAGGTGTGGATACGTGTAGAGGGCGAGGTATTCTTCCTCCCTTTCGTGATCAGACGATCAATTGATACAGGCCCCAAATCGATTGAGTAAGCGTTCTAAAGTTTCTACGATTCATAGAAGCATTGTTCTAGGGTTTCATTCAAATTTTTGTTTTACATCCGCTGCGCAAACCCTAGAATCGATCTCTTAGGAATATGATTCGCTCTAGAGATCCCAGGAATCCCATCATGACCACCCACTTAGAATTGAGTTAGAGCAAGGCATTAACAGCTCGAATTCTGATCCTTTGTCTCACGATATCATAAGTTGAACAAGGGCATGGTTTGAGCCACCATTCAAGTTCAACCGCTTTCTCTCTTGGCAAATCGACTAATAAAATAGATGCAACTTCATCTATAGCGTGACCACGCATTTTTATAGTCCGACTTCCCACGAGAGGGCCCAACGATATCTCTCCTGTTAGGGAGGTGACAAATCCCATATTGCATGTAATACCCCGAAACCCGATTCGAATATTTAATTATTATTTTCGAGAATAAATAATTAAATAGAAACATCGCGTTATCATCAAAATGAAAATATACAATAACGGGAAAAAGGAACGAGAAAACACCACGTACGAAGAGACAGAAAAAAGACGGAGAAATGTTGAAAATTTGTCTAGATCGACCGGTCTAGGGTGTTGACTGACCGGTCCAGAGGCGGACCGAGGGTCGGACCGAACGGACTGAACTCGTGAAGAAAAACTGAAGAAAAGGTCGCAGACTGACCGGTCCAGGGCTAGACCGACCGGTCTGGGGAACTGACGAACAGGGGACGCAAGTGGCCGAGTTGCCACTTTCAGGCCGACTTCTCTCTGCGTTTCCGGGGCCCACTGGCATCAAATCGCCGCCCAATCTGCTCAGGATGTTGCAGGCTCGCCCATGGGCTTGGGCTTGAGCCCATTCCACCTCCTCCTCGTGCTAGAAACACACTCCAAGACAGACACTTCACCATTTTCGGACCAGAATTGCAGAAAAAGGAAAAGGGAGAGAGAAGGAGAGAGAAGGCGAAAACCAGAGGGAATCGACGCAAGGGAAGCTCGGAAACACAAAGGGGGACATCCTAGAGTGTGTAGAAGAGGTTTCCGGCGAGCAACAGATCGGAAAACACCTCAAAATCCGTCCAAAACCAGATCTGAGCCGAAACAGAGGTGAGTGGCTCGAGTTCCATCTGTGTGAACTCGTTCTGAGCGTGTTATTGTGTTATTTCGATGATTTGTTAGATTAGATAGAGGACACTTCAATGAGCATGTAGCAACTTACGAGACTGAATTTGGTTGAGAAATGAGGTAGAAATGGCCATACAAAGTCAGACCAGAGACCTATTTTCACGAGGAAGACGAAGTCCAGGCCTCAGACCGACCGGTCTGGGCACAAACCGTCCGGTCTGATCTGGGAGCCTCAGACCGACCGGTCCAGACACTGGACCGACCGGTCTGGACTCGCGGAATACCGAAACCCTAAATAGGGCTAGACCGATCGGTCCAGACACTAGACCGACCGGTCTAGGTCACAGAACCCTCTTTCGGCTAAATTTTCGATTAATCTCACGCGGTGAGTTGTGCGATCCAATGATGAGAGTGACTCGTTGTGTGATTATTCTGGGTAGTTTGCATGGCGTTAATCGGTATCTCGGTCGGGGCCGAATACCGCGATACGTGTGATTGTATTGGGAAGATATGCACGTTGATTGCCATGTTGTAGCTCACTCGTGCGACGAGCGCAGTATGATTGTGTTTGTGAGATAGTCGTGTGTGACATGACGACCAACGTCATGGACTTGACGGGCGAGCGAGACGCCCCTAGTCATGGACTTGACTAGGGTTATGGCTGGACCCTATGGTGGACTCCATACGGGTATGTTTGTAGTTCCGTTGTATCATGGATTGACATCGGAGGTCACGCGAGTGACAGGCGCAGGAGACGCGCGTAGTCACATGTGATGCGATGGCCAACGTCACGTGAGTGACGGGCGTGTGTGAGACGCTTCTAGTCAGGTGGATATGACTAGGATCTTTGGCTAACCCTATGATGCTACGTCATATGGGTATGATTGTGTTTGACATATTTGTGACTGATGTGATGTGGTTATGCATGGATATCATTGTTGTTTATTGGTTGTGAATTATCGAATTAACACCGTTCTCGCTGAGAAGGGTTTACCGGGTTCAACCCGGGCTACTCACTAAGCAGTTGTGTTTAGCTCTCGTAGTTTATATTTTTCAGATCACGAGGATTTTGCCTAGCGCATCCGGCAGACGACGACCTGAGAGAGGCAACATCATGTACGGGATTTGTATTCTGAACTATGGAACTTGTATTTCCCGCATTTTGTACGGTTAATTATAACTATTCGGACATGTGTTATTTTGCGATACTGATCGCCTGTTGTATTTTCCGCTGCTTACTCTATTAGTTGAAAAATGTTTTTGGATTTCGTATTTTTGCTTCCGCATTATTATTTTATTACTATTTGTCCATGTGGCACAGCCCGTATACTGTACACGGGTTATGGGTGTCAAAACTTTTTGTATCAGAGCCACGTATTTTCCTCGGAAAGGAATCGTGCTCATTACCCAACAGTTTTCTATGAAAAATGTTTTCAAACCATGTCCGAAGAAAATCCTCACCTATCGAGGTCCGTACATCGATGATGCAGTACCAGTCGTCAGTTGCTAAACTCTCGTAAATGTGGTGCAGTGAAATGGCACCACGACGTGCTAGGCTTGCAGTGAGGGTTGACGACGTTCCCGAACAGACTCCACCGCCTAACCCAGGAGACGAAGGGTGGAGGGCTGATACGTGTGTATCGAGTCTAAAATATATAACCCGATTCACAACTCACCGCAAGGATACGGATCGTCGTAACACGGGGTCGAACACAAGGACCGGTTGCTAAATCCAAATCTAAATCGAAAAGAGATCAAAGCAAGCAAGCAAGTGATGGTGGAAATATGTAGAATCTATGGAAAATAAAATAAGAAAGCAATGTAAACGAGTAACCTATCAAACAAGGATGACTACGGGCGTCGGGATCGTATTCGCGTGTATGGGTATTTACTAAGCATGCATGAATAACGATTATGACTTGTATTCGGGAATCATCAAGCAACAAAGATAGAGAATTCACCTCTCGGTCTACTAACTCCCTACCTACAGAGTAACTCGTCAATCTCTCGATCTATTCAAGTTAACCCTAGGTGCATAAAGAACGCTATCAT
>NW_010963496.1:4440-10140 GCF_000463585.1 Tarenaya hassleriana | reverse complement strand
GTGGAGCGTCTGATGCTGTCTCCTGACATCCCTCTTGCTTTGGCCATCTTGGCGATTTGCATCTCTAGGGTGTCAAAGGGAATGTCATATACACTCCCTCCACAAGCTGCGTCAATCCATGCTCTAGTATCGTCTTTCAGTCCGTGGATGAACGTGGAAAGCAACAGTCGCTTATCCATGCCGTGGTGTGGACAAAGGCGCTGATAGCCTTTGAATCTCTCCCATGCGTCATACAGACTCTCATCACTCTCCTGAGTGAAGCTGTGTATGGCTCTCTGTGCAGCCCGGGTCTTCTCTGGGGAGTAGTATTTCGCCATGAATTCCTCCTCTAGCTCCTCCCCTGTCGTAATCGAGTTTGGCTCAAGAGTATAGAGCCAATCTCTTGCCCGGTCCATCAGTGAAAAAGGAAAAGCCTCCAAGTATACATCTTCGATCGTCATGCCTCGTGCCTTTCTGACTGATCTGCACAGCATCTTGAACTGAGTCAAGTGAGCAATGGGATCTTCTGTGGGCCGCCCTCTGAAGCTCGCCTGACTGAACATCGTGATGCACTGTGGCGGTAGCTCAAAGCTGTCTATGGGCGGTCTGTTGATGCATGATAGGAGTTGGGTGTGCTTCGGTGCAATGTAAGAACCCAAAGTCTCCTCTGCAACGTAAGTAGCTTCGCCCTCAGTCTGCTGATCGTAAAGCGGATTCATGTGCTCTTGATTCTCTCGATGCTCCTCATCATGAACCGCATGGTCATGCGAACTACTTGATCTCGACATGGCTTCTCTTCTTTGCTGATTTCGGATGTCTCTCAAGGTACGCTCAATCTCAGGATCGTAGACTAGGTCTTCTCTCCGAGTAGAGCTCCGTGTCATGCACTAGAACCCGCAAGCCGCAAAGAAAAAGAAGAACTCGAAACCAAGTGAGTCCGCAAAAACCAAAGAAAGAAAAACAAAAAGAAAAAGAAAAAGAGGAAACAAGCTAAGATCTAGAATCAATAAAGACCTAGAAATAGGCTAACCAGTCCCCGGCAACGGCGCCAAAAACTTGATACGTGTGTATCGAGTTTCGCGTGTATGGGTATTTACTAAGCATGCGTGAATAACGATTATGACTTGTATTCGGGAATCATCAAGCAACAATGATAGAGAATTCACCTCTCGGTCTACTAACTCACTATCTACAGAGTAACTCGTCAATCTCTCGATCTATTCAAGTTAACCCTAGGTGCATGAAGAACGCTATCATCAACCCTAGATCGATTAAACCATATCTCTATGTGAATAATACGATCTATCCTATTGATTTTGATCCGAAACAAACCCATATCTCTATGTGGTTCAGAATCCAAGATAATTGATCAAGGGGTTAGCAAACATCAATCCAATAAAAGTGCAAATCAATAGAACCGAATCAAATCAAAACCGAAATCCAAGTTAGGGTTCAAACATACCCAAAACACATATGAATCCCTAACCCATAGCCGTGGATCTACTCACGGTTCATGGAAAACAATAAAAAGCTCATAAAGAAAGAGAAAAAGAGAGGAAAGAAAGTCTCATGTCGATGTCTAGTCTTCACGATCGAATCCTCCTTCTTCTTCCCGAAATCCCGTGAACTTCTATTCTTCTCTCCCCAAAAGCTCTCCAAAAATCTGTATCTAGGTGTTCTCTCAGGTTCTCCCTTGTTCTAGGACGTGGCTAGGGCTTTTTTATAACCCTAGGGTGGCTCCCCAGAGTTCTAATCCCATTCCAATGCTGAAAATCGCGAATTAGGGTTTCTGGTTGGATCCGGACCGATTCCAGGTGGATCCGGACCGGATCCAGATTCCTGGGGTCAAATTCTGCGTCCTTGATCCGGACCGATTCCAGCCGGAATCGGCCCTGCACCGGCAGTTCTCTGGTCTTCACGAATTCGCTCCTAACTCTCTGCTCCGGTGTCGGATTTATGCGATTTTGGTGTCTACGCGAAGCTCTTGAAGTGCTCTTTCCAATGGTATAGGTCTCGCACGATTTGGACCTCTGTAGAGAAAGTTATTGCTGTCGCAACATGAGTACCTCATCCGGACTTCTCCTTTAACGCTCCAATTAGCTCCTTTTCGAGTCCAATCATCTCCGAAACCTGTAACTCTGCAAAACTAGAGCACAACCGGGTTTTGTATCCTAACACGCCTAGAATGCCTATGAATGCATGTGATTATCCTATAAAACCTAGACAAACTCTCATCAAAATATAGAGAAGAATAGGAGTTATCAAGGGCTGAGTTTCGTCGATTTCAGGATACCGTGTGGCAGCACCTGGCTGCTCACGCCCCACCACCACCTCCGGCGAGAGACCTGGAGCCGAGGGAGGAGGATCTACACCAGCCGTTGATACCTATTGCGATGGCGGGATACCTCCCCATCGTCAAGGAGCTGCGGGTGATGCATACCCTACGATTTGAGGGATCGGTGAGACCGGAAGCTGCGGAGGAGTAGCTCACCCAGATCTCTCAGGACTTGGAGTATCTGCAGTGCCCGTACCAGTACCGGGCTACGATTGCGAGCCATCATCTGTCGGGCCAGGCCCGACATTGGTGGGCGAAGGTGGTGCAGGAGGCACCAGCGGGACATCGCTTCACATGGGAGGAGTTCCGATAGGAGTTCGAGGCGAAGTACTTACGGCGACAGGACCGTGAGTACCGTGTGGTAGAGTTCCTCATGTTGCAGCAGGGGGACATGACTGTCAGCGAGTACGAGGCGGAGTTCACCCGTCTACTGATGTATGGTGGGCATCTGGTGCCCACCGAGGCGTCGAAGATCCAGAAGTTCATTGTTGGACTCTGACCTTACCTACGGAGGAAGATCGAGATTCGGGAGTACCCGACGCTGAGTCGATATATCTAGCAGCTGGAGAAGGTGGAGCGTGGTGAATGGGAGAAGAGGGAAGGGAAGACTCGCAAGCGGAGTCTCTTCAGGAAGTGCTTTGGTACGTGTTCATCTGGGAAGAACGTCCGGAGCAGCGACCCACGTGACAAGGGCAAGGCGCCCGCTGTTCATGCCCCACCACCAGTGGCAACGAAGAGATCACTGATCTGTTATTGTTGCGACCAGCCTGGACACATTGCATCACATTGTCCGACGAGGTCTACGGGACCACCGGCTCTGGCGCCGAGACCAGCACGACCACTAGGCCAGGCGGACAGACCACCCTGACCGCCAGCGAAGACTGGAGCAGCCCCGAGGGTTTATGCTCTTGGTGCCGAGCAGGAGATCCAGGAGGAAGAGGAGGAGGAGGCTCACCCTGATGGAGCCGAGGCTGCCGCGATCTCAGGTACCCTATACCTTTGTGGAGTTGCCTGTTATATGTTGTTTGATACCGAGGCGACCCATAGTTTCCTAAGTGCGGGAGTGGCGGAGAGGCTTGAGACAGGAGAGATCGAGCCAAGGAGTGATTTCACTGTGCGCATACCAACCGGAGAGACATTAGTAGTGCACGGGATCCTGAGAGGCGTACCCTTGAGGTTTGCGGTCGCCTATTAGCCGCAGATCTCATTGTGGTACCCATCGGAGTTTTCGACATCATTCTGGGCATGGATTGGTTGATGAGGTACCAAGCTTACATCGATTGTCCTAAGAGGACAATCTGGTTTACAGATGAATTCGGAGGGTTCGAGTTCCGAGGCCGAAGAGCGCTAACAGCGAACCCGATCATCTCGGCACTGAAAGCCGAGAAGATGATCAGGAAGGGCAACGAAGCTTTCCTGGTAGTTATTACGGCTACACATGAGTCAGAGAGGAGACTGGAGGATACGCCGGTTGCCCGGGAATTTCCAGATGTGTTTCCCGATGGCCTGCCGGGATTACCACCTAGTCGAGAGGTTGACTTCAGCATAGACGTGCTACCGGGTACTGAGCCTATTTCCAAGGCTCCGTACCGGATGGCTCCTACGGAGATGGCCGAGCTGAAGAAACAGCTGAACGAGTTGGTGGAACAGGGCCTCATTCGCCCTAGCGTCTCACCATGGGGAGCACCGGTACTCTTCGTGAAGAAGAAGGACGGGAGTATGCGATTGTGCATCGACTACCGAGGGCTCAACCAGGTAACCATCAAGAATCGGTACCCGTTACCGAGGATTGATGAATTACTGGACCAGCTACAGGGAGCCCTGATCACATCATTTTTATATGCATTTTCTTGGCGACATTTGATGCATTTACTACTAACTTTATGCATGTAGAGACCATCTAGGGGTAGAGTATGCCTTTGTTTCTATGTTGTGCAGAACTAAGTGTTAGATGGAGCTTTTGGAGGTGAAAAACGAGCGTTACAAGCTGAAAGCAACGAGTACAAACAGAACAGAAGAATCGAGCTACAACCCGATTAATCCAGCTAGCCGCCCAGATTTTCTGTCGTGTCGAAACTTCCGAGCTACCACTCCCTTATACGGGCTACCGCCTATTTTAGGCCTGACGAAAATCTACTCAGATTTGGTCCACTTTAGAAGCCTATCTGCAGAAAACAAAAGAACTTTTTTAGGGTTTTTCACAAAAGCGGAAAGGGGGGGGGGAGAAAGAAGCCACTTTTGGACACTTTGAAATGAGCCACTTTTGAGGAGAGGAGAACTTGGGGAGCAAGGGAAGACTTGGAGAAGGAGAAGAAGAAGAGATCATCACTATTGAAGACCACACTAAGCATTTCTTTCTCTTCTCTACCATGCTTTTCTTTGTTTCTTTTTGTTTCCCTCTTTTGAACATGGAGTAGAAACTTAGTTGTGGGTGAGGGATCCCCACTTTTGTAATGGATTCATATGCTTAACTATGGTGTTTATGAGTTCTTTTCCATGGGTTTGGTGTTTTGTACTTCATGCTTCCAACTTTGGCGAAATCTTAGTCAGTATGATATTAGAACACATTGATCATAGGGATATGGGAGTGTTGTTTGGAACTAAGCACCAAATAGGTGAGACATTCACATTGGGAAATGGTTTTGCTTGCCTAGGGTTTGTGATAGAGAGCATTCATGCATCTAAGGGTCATTTAGATCATTGGGAGATGGGTAAATTGATGCCTTGCGTAGTGAGTTTAAGCTTGGGAGAGACAAACTCTATTTAAGATGCTTGAAATCCCTCATTTGGAAATGAACATCATAGACATCATATCATCTTTAACTATCCATGCAAATCAAAAGGGGATCCCGAACCTACAACGCTTGAATCATTGATTGTTAACCGTTTATTCCTATTTGCTTACATTTAGTTTAGTTCACATCATCACCATCATCATTTTAACCCCATTTCCATCATCAACCTAGCCTTAAGATAGATTAATATCACCTAGTCCTCGTGATCGACTCCGGTACTACAACTACCGTATACTTGCGGATAGTGGTACGAATCGGGTTACAAATTTAGAACTCGGTGCGTGCGCATCAAGTTTTTGGCGCCGTTGCCGGGGAATAGGCAATTTCGGTGTTAATCTAGATTTTTGCTAGGTCACCATTTCGTGGGTTACTACTTGGGATCGCTTTGCGTTATTGCTTTCTTTTCATTGCTCTTGGCCCGTTCTTGTTTCCTTTGTGCGTAGGTCCTTTGGTGTATGACTAGAAGCACAACCGACAAAGATAGACTTATCTTCATCTCAGAAATCGAAAGGACCGCACGTTTCAACCGAAAGCAACAAATGATAAGAAGAATGGTCGAAGAAGCCTTGAGAGGAGACAATGCTCAAAGGG
>NW_010963496.1:1946-3988 GCF_000463585.1 Tarenaya hassleriana | reverse complement strand
TGGAGGAACAATTCCTAATGCAATATTACTCGCCCACCAAGACTCAACATGCGAGGAACCGGATAAATTCTTTTGTACAAGAAGATGGGGAGAATCTACATGATGCTTGGGAACGCTTTAAAGAGTACCAAAGGATGTGCCCCCACCACGGAATGGAGCGAGATTATCTACTACCCATCTTTATCCATGGGTTGAAAGATGACACGAGATCATGGATTGATGCGGCGTGTGGGGGTGACATCTATGATATCCCCTTTCAAGAGTTGGAAGCAACGATTGCGAAACTAGCTAAGGGACGCAGTCACACATCAAATGAGTTTAGTAGAAAGAGCTCAACAAAGGGAGATATCGGAGAAAGCATTGCACTCAAAGCAGTCTTGTCACAACTTGAGGAGATAAAACTCCATCTAGCCGGCAATAAGCAAGTGGCTGCGATAGAGGAGCATGGTTCAACACAAATCCAACCGGGAATGTACTTAGTTGATCAAGGAGTGGAGGAAGCAAATTATGTTGGCCCGAACCAATACAATCATCCTTCGAACCTCTATCATCCCGGGCTAAGAAACCACCCGAACTTCTCTTACAAGAATCCGACGACTGCATTGAACACTCAGCCGGGGTTTCAACGAAACAACCAAGGACCCTGATATACGCACGGAGGAGGATGGAAGCAAGTCTGATCGCAATCACCGGCTCGCGTTAGGCGGCTCTCGAATTCATGAACAAACGGGGTTAATCGAAGGGGATTTACGGGAAACTCTCTCAATCACCGGCTCACTCAAGTGGCACTCGAATTCAAGAGAGAATCAGATAATGGATGGCGGAAACGAAGGGGAAGATGGCGAGTATGGCTTCGGACAAACCGAAGGATGAGCCGGACGCACCGAGCTCGGGATTTTCGGACAAACCGAAAGATTGTTTGGAGATAAACTCAACAAAAACGAAATTCATTCAACAAGACTACCAAATTGTGATGTTTACATCTGAATTTAAAGAGAGAACAAAGGCTCCAACAGCTAGTGCATTAAATGCACAAAACACATGCAAGACTACTCATAAATGTGCCTAGAAATTGAAAAATGTAGTTGTTGCAATATGTCATGAAACTCAGCTCGACTTGGCATTATTTTTGGACCAAAATCTTGATAATGTGACGTCCTTGAGCTTCACTAAAGTGAGTTGGGCTTGATCTTTCAAAACGGAGTTACTTCAATGCGTCGGAAATGAACGTGTTGGAACGTTGTTGAAGAACGCGCGTCTTGGCTCGAATTTTGGGCGGAGCGGGCTTAACCTTTGGTCGTGCAACCCTCAAGTTTTGGAAATCCCATTTTGCCTTATAAATATCATTGATCTCCTCGGAATTGGACTTCTCCGTGTGCTCCTTGCGTTCCAAGCAATCCATGCAATCCTTGCATTCCAAGCATTGCTTAAGCTCCAAGATATCTCGTTGAACTCCTAACTCCGTGCTCCCGATCCAAGCTATCATTAGCTCCATGCGTTCCTTCACCCGCAAGACATAGTTTGATGCATCGCTCGAGATATCGAGGTCCTCATCACTAAACATGTTTGGATGCACTCTAAAAGTGTTTGGATGCACTCTATACGTGTTTCGACGCACTCTAAATATGTTTGGATGAACTCTAAACATGGTTCGACGAACTCTAAAAATATTTTAATGCACTCTAAACATGTTTGGATGCACTCTTAGTATGTTTTGACGCACTTTAAACAAGTTTGGATGCACTCTAAATATGTTTCGACGTGCTCTAAACATGTTTCGACGAACTCTAAACATCTTTTATTGCACTCTAAACATGTTTCGACGCACTTTAACTATATAGTCCTTGCAGATTTTCTCCAATATCATCTTGGACTTTTCAAGTACTTTTTCATTCGACATCTCATCCACGTTCTCTTCGGCATCTTGGATAGTCTCGTCCATATCATTCTCCACATCTTGAATTTCTTCGCCACGTATGATCTCGTTCTTCTCAACCACTACTATGAATGTGTGTTTTGCCTCTTCTACCATAGTCATCTCT
>NW_010963496.1:1691-1899 GCF_000463585.1 Tarenaya hassleriana | reverse complement strand
ATCGACGACGATGAAGAAGAACTCATGATGCATTTCCTAGGAGGCTTACAAAAACGAATCGCTAGAAAGGTAAAACAACAAGTGTACCGTGACTTCGGATATCTTGTGCATGCGGCGATTCAAGTAGAGCGACAAATCAACAAGAAGCCTTTGGAATTGGTGAATGTACTTGCTGCAACACCAACAAAAGAAAGCGTCATCAAAAACC
>NW_010963496.1:0-1681 GCF_000463585.1 Tarenaya hassleriana | reverse complement strand
AAGAAAACCCAGAAGTTTATCTCGAGTGGGAGCGGCAAATGAATGACATCTTTGAGTGTTACTCCTGGTCGAACCAAAGAAAAGTCCAATACGCGGCTGCCCATCTTGCGAAGAATGCTCTCATGTGGTGGGAACAAAAGGAGATCGAATACCGACGAGCACATTATGATCCAGTGGGAAAAGAAAACCCAGAAGTTTACCTCGAGTGAGAGCGGCAAATGAATGACATCTTTGAGTGTTACTCCTGGTCGAACCAAAGAAAAGTCCAATACGCGGCTGCCCATCTTGCTATTGGACTTTTCTTTGGTTCGACCAGGAGTAACACTCAAAGATGTCATTCATTTGCCGCTCTCACTCGAGGTAAACTTCTGGGTTTTCTTTTCCCGTAAACAAAGACGACTTAGATTTCCGACCAGCCCTTAGTTCATGATACGGACGGTGGTTTGAGGCACTCACAAATTCTACGGGTCGGGTCTCTTTCTCAAGTCGTGTGAGGCGATCTTGAATCTGTTGTAACATTTGAAGCATTGTTCCTTTCGGAGACTCGTTGTTAACCCTTTCGCTAGACATGATCATTAAGAAGTTATACAATCTCCGAAATGGCAGGCAAACAAGTTTTAGACAAGATGTCAGACAACTCTAAACGTACAGATTGGAAGAGCGAGCAATAGATATCGACGTGCAGCAAACGGTGTGCGTTCAACAACGTGCAACCAAAGATGATTTAAACACGGAATGAAACAGGCTCCTCGAAGTTATCACAGTAGATAATTCATGCAATATTCAACAAGTGACGATTCAAGCAACAATGCTAACGATTATCGACAATAACGTGTTGCGACCACAAACAAGAACACGATCAGATCTTCGTACGTGCTAACACAACCACGAGTGAGTGTTACTACAGTAGGTAAAGCTATCAAAACTGCTCTCAAACCTAATCCACAAATGGATTTAATCAATCAACAACAAGCGAGTAAATAACGTATAGCAATGTGTGATATATCTGTTGGGGTTCCCTTCGGGTTCCTAGCATGCGATCACATCGATCTAGGGTTTGGTTTCTAGGTTTCATGCAGCGGAAGGAAAGATCTAAACCTAGCCAAACGTCACACAAAAACCAATTGTGCAATAACCCGAACAATCGTGTATATCGTCGTGGGATTCGAATACTTACCTCGTTCTTTCAAGATCTGGAAGTATCAATCGATCCAGGGCCTGTTTTAATCACCAAGAGTTGAAAGCACAACTCCTCTACACGTATCCACACCGGCGGGATGAATTCCAACGCTTTGGAACGTATCTGCTAGGATTCGTGAAGAGAAAAACCGATGTCCTTGACTTGGAATCGATATTCCAATCACTAGAACTCAAAATCAAGCTTCTCTAAGCTCTCTTCTGAGTCTGGGACGTATGAGGTTCTTCCTCTAGGGTTTGTGGCGGCTCTCTCATTAATTAAGATTGTCCAAAACCCTTAAAACGCGAAATAGGAAATCTGCCCGAAAGTCGGACCGTCCGGACTAGGTCGTGGATGATATGATATCTGTGGATGTCAATGAGTACGTAGAACGGACGTTCTTGACGCCTGGACCGTCCGTTCCAGACCTGGAACGGACGGTCTGGTATTTGCGGAACGGTTCGTCCGTTCCTCAGCGGAACGAACGTTCCGGAACGGCTGGAC
>NW_010963495.1:3363461-3363706 GCF_000463585.1 Tarenaya hassleriana | reverse complement strand
GTGTCCCGCTGGTGCCTCCTGCACCACCTTCGCCCACCAATGTCGGGCCTGGCCCGACAGGCGATGGCTCGCAATCATAGCCCGGTACTGGTACGGGCACTGCAGATACTTCAAGTCCTGAGCGATCTGGGTGAGCCACTCCTCCGCAGCTTCCGGTCTCACCGATCCCTTGAACCGCGGGGTATGCATCGCCCGCAACTCCTTGACGATGGGGAGGTATCCCGCCATCGCAGCAGGTACCGGCG
>NW_010963495.1:3343427-3353654 GCF_000463585.1 Tarenaya hassleriana | reverse complement strand
TTCGCTCAGTCCGGACCGTCCTCTTCGGTCCGACTGACTCCACGTGTTTTCCCAGTCTCGGTCCGGAGCTGACCACGCGTGGTCCGGCGGACCGGGACTGGGAACTTCGTCTTCCTCGCATTTTCTCCGATTTCAGTTCGATTTTTCTCACCCGAATCAATTCGGTATTCTACCCACTTATTTTTCGGGCCCATGATTGATGTCTCGGAGCCCGATCCTACAGGCTTCGGGTGGGTTCGGGCCGAGTTTCGTTTTTTTGTTAAATAATGTTTTTACAATAATGATAATAATAATAATGTGAAACATTCAATGAAAATATTTTTAAAACCAATAACAACAAAGTGTCATCCAATGAAGATATTTTTAAAACCAATAACATTAAAAGATGATGATTGTGACATCCGAATCCCGCATCCCGTGAACATGATATGACACATGGACGAAAACCAATAAAATATAATAAAACCAAAAGTACGAGAATTAAAAATTTGTTTTTAAATACAAACACGCAGCGGAATAAAATCGTCACACGTTTCTCGAAAACAACAATGTCCAACACACAATTAAACACAATTGTTTCCACGCGGAACCTTGTTCCACAAACCAAAACGTACAAAATAGGATTAGTTATCCGTACATAATGATGCCTTCACAAGTCGTCTCCGTCCAAAGTGCGCTACTCGTGCTCCTCGGGATCTGAAAAATTCAACAACGGAGGGGCTAAGCAAAAAGCTTAGTGAGTGGCTCGGGTTGAGCCCGGAGAGCCCATTCTCATGGAGAACGGTGCCAACTAATCTCTCAATACAAGAATTTCCTTTTTATCCATTTAACTTTTTCTCATTAATCCTTTTAACACATTATCATTACCCATACATTTTCGATACCTGATAGTACTGACTCAAATCGTCTACCGGCACCATCAGGTACCCTTCCTTTCGGTATCATCTAGTACTGACTCACTTCGTCTACCGGTACTAGACTCTACCCTGCTTCTCTATAATAGTATTGACTCCACTTCGTCAACCGGTACTATTATAGAGACGACCACTCAGATTCACCAGTACTGACTCCACGCCGTCAACCGGTACTGGCTTCACTACACATTTCCATAACGGTACTGATTCCACTTCGTCAACCGGTACCGTCACGGAAACGTCCACCCAATTACACTAGTACTGACTCCACATCGTCAACCGGTACTGGTATTACATTTCGGTAATAGTACTGACTCCAAGTTCGTCAACCGGTACTATTACCGAAACTACACATCCTCCAGTGCTGACTCCAAGTTCGTCAACGAACACTGGTTCCATATCCACACATCCCCGTACTAGTACTGACTCACGTCGTCAACCGGTACTAAGTACGGGTTGCATTACTCATTCAATCACATGCTTTATCATAATTATATAACCATTATACCCATATTACCCTTTCTGAGTTTTTCTCTAGATTTATCCTTCGTGTTCACTTCGGTTTTGCGGATTAATACCTTTCCTATGTGCATTTCTACCTTTTCATATTCGTTCGACATGCTCATTTAATCCTAGTTCGTTTGATTACCATTTAACACCGTATATTACAGTTTAATCCATTTGAATCTATAGTCGGGGTTGCAGCCAGTCCGTTCGGTCCACTACGTGGACCGAACGATCCATCTATATTGAGGTTTGTCTGGACCGATCGGTCTACGAGTAGACCGTCCGGTCCGCGCGTGTGCATCTGGTTCGGTTTTCTTTTTTTTTTTAGTCTTGGACCGTCCGTTCTACCTGGTCCAGACCGGACGGGCCAGCTCATTCGGATCGTCCGTTCTACATGTCCAGACCGGGCGATCCAGCTCATTCGGACCGTCCGTTCCCCCTTATTTCTCAGACCGGGCGGTCTAGGTCTTGCTGGAACGGTCGACCCAGCTCGTTTTGCATGTTCGTTCTGTCTTGTCCCAGACCGGACGGTCTACACACAGAGACCGGACGGTCTAGGACCCAGGACTTCGTCTTCCTCACGAGATTCAGTCCGATCTTTCGCCATTTTTGGCCAAATTCTGATCCGATTTCAATTCTAATCGTTACCCACTCAATATTTAAATTCCTAGGTGCTTAACTCTTGCAGAATCACTAGTCTACACCATAAATCATGAAAATAGAATCTCACAAACACAATCCAAACCACTCACCTCGGATTCCTTGTGAGATGTGTTTTTCTCCGAGCTCGTACGAACTCTCTGGGTTGTCTCACGCCGTGAAACCTCCTAGTAACCTTCTACGCCCGCCCCTCTAGGATTCTCTGAGCTCGTTTTGTCTCAAATCTGCTTCTCTCGCTCTCACTTCCTCTCTTTTTCGAATTTCAGATTTCTGAGCATAGATGACCGACTTGACCTGTTGGAGGGGTTAAAACGACGGATTTTCGTGAGGTTTCTGGCCTAGGACAGGTCAGGGGTTCCGTTCATGTTGCGCACTAGACAGGGGTGGCGGCTGGTGGCGCGTGGGGTCAGGATGTCGCGCAATAATCACGGCCGAAAGGCGGAAGAAAGTCTGGAATTTCGGTAACTTTTTCGCCCAAACCCTAGACCGTCCGTTCTGATGCTGGTCCGTCCGTTCTGTAACGTGCAGACCGGACGGTCTGCATCCTGATCCGTCCGGTCTTGACCGATTTTTCGTCTTTTTCTCCGTTTTTCGCTAGACCGGCCGGTCTACCTCTGGACCGATCGGTCTAGACCTTATTTCCTTTGTTTTTTGACGTTTTCGACGCGTTTGAGTCCCGTTGATCCCTTGGTTCGATTTTTATGTCAATCACCTTATATTTTAGACTTGTTTTACCCTATTTTATTCCCGAAGTTAATTTAAATAATTTATTCGGGATATTACAATGATCTATTCTCCGGCATCACATCCAACAAGACGACCATAGGTGGCAATGAAGTAGATAGAGTGTTATCAATACCACTTCCGAAATCTACACAATATGTCAATTAAAAAAATAAATATAAGTCAACCACTTAGACATATAAACAAAAACAAAAAAGAATAAAAAAATATAGATTTTATCATATTCTTCAAAACCAAATAACTAAGAGCGAGTGCATAGTAGAACTTGGACATTTGTAAGTAAAAGACAACTTCGGTATTTGTTTAAAATACAAGAAGTAGCGCTAAATGATGACTTTGAAGTAACGGTAGTGATAGGAATACTGAGAATGTCAGATGCCATAAAAACTAACACAATACCATATTGTGCTTCATTGACTTTCCAAAACTCCAAGATATCCATATCTTTATAACGATGCAGATCTATAGTAAGATCTCTTAGATATTTATCCAAACCCGTCTTTAATCCATCGTTCAAAAAAGCTTTATTTTTTCATCCACTTAACTCCTAAATCATGTAAAAAAATAAAAATGTTACAATTTAAAAAATCTAATAACAAAATAAAAACCATAAATTTAAAAAGAGAAAGAGAACTTACATCAAATTGAGTAGAACCTTGTTTATTCTCCTTTGAACTACTATCTTGTGAAGTAGTGAATTCTTAGAAGTCGATACCCCAAATCTTTTATTGTATTTTTCAAAGATTGAATACTTCTTACTTTTCACTTTATCCACATTTTATTGACTACTTTGCTCGCCAAATTGAGCATAAAAGAATTTCAACGCTTCCAACTTCATCCGCGGATCAAGAACGGTTCGTATGGCAAGAATGATACCATGCTCTTCCCGATATTTATCGAATTTCAGCTTCATTCTTTCAGCTATGCTTCTAAGAAGCTCATCTTTACCCGTGACATACTCTTTCAAAAGCATTTCAATCTTCCAAACTTTCATGAAATACAAGTTAGACGTCAGATACTTTGAACCAGACATCATTGTTGTAATATCATCAAACGACTTTAAGAAGTCACACATTTTTCTCCCTTGACCCACTCTTCATTTGTTAGACAAAACTTGTAATTTCTATCAATCAACGCAAGACTACCAAAAGTGTATCGGTGATTAAGAGTACTTACACGCATCATATGAGTAGAATTCGAACGTGTAGCCACACCCATACATAAAGAAGCTTTAACATTTCCACAACTTATTCCACACATTCATCAAATGCTTTCACCCTTGCCTCTAATGCTCTAACATATTTCACATTTTCTCTAATCTTTTCTAGAGCATCAATAATCCAACGTGTAGCCACATCCATATACAAAGAAGCTTTAACATTTCCACAACTTATTCCACACATTCATCAAATGCTTTCATCCTTGCCTCTGATGCTCTAACATATTTCACACTTTCTCTAATCTTTTCTAGAGCATCATTAATCACCTTCAAACCTTCTTGCACTATAATATTCAAGATATGTGCACTACGCCTAATATGGAAGAATTCACCTTCGCACAATAAACTGTTTTGCAAAGAAAGTTGATCTTTCAAGATGTCTTGCATATTATCGTTGGCCGAAGCATTATCCAGCGTGAGGGAAAAGATCTTTTTCTCTATTCCCCAATCTTTCAAACAACCAAAAATCTTTTTAGATATTTCCATTCCTATGTGCGGAGGGGCCAATGTACGAAATGATAGTATCTTGCCCATCAACTTCCAATTCTCATCAACGTAATGTGCAGTCACACAAATATACCATTCATGTGTGATAGACGTCCAAAGATTAGACGTTAAACATATCCTACTACGAACATTAGCCAATTGAGGCTTCAACTTATCTTTCTCATCCTCATAAAGCTTCATAACATCGCTAGAAGTAATGTTTCTGCAAATCATTTTGATATCTGGATTTGCATACCATATCAATTCTTTGAACGCCTCATACTCAACAAAAGTAAACGGCAACTCATGGTATATGATCAACTTAGCAAGCTTTTCCCTCCAAACTTTCTGATCTATCTTCTTTGTCCTTAATTTTCCCTCGTAGTCAATCAACATATTAGCAAGATTTCCAAATTTGGTTTTTTCATGCACTGCTTAAAATGTCGTAGTAAATGTGATGTCCTGAGAGATGAAGAAGCTACATAATTATTACCACAATAGTTGCAAGTAGTATTTTCACTATCAACTCGAGTCATATGTTGAGATAATCATTACCACAATAGTTGCAAGTAGTTTTTTCCGTTTCTACCACTTACCTGAGTTTCGATTTCTTCATGTTGAGATAATCCAACATCGATATCACACTACAATTCTTGGTGTTCATACTCAATCGCGTCAACATCCATTGCGATTAAAATTTTTTAAACCTGATAAAAAAACCCATCACATATGAATAATATGTATATATTTCAACGAACAAAACACATAAATTTACAAAAACATATAACAAACATAATATAAAAAAGATATTCTATGATATTATTAATTTTATAAAATCAAGGGAAACTGAATAATCCAAAAGTAAAAGCTCTTAAAAATACTTGACCCAAATCGATGGGAACTCAGATAGAAATTCGGATCAAAACAATAGAAAATCAAATCAATAAATTGTTCACCAAATCCAAGAGCAAACAAAAGAGCAGGAAAAAGAAAAACCCAGAAGCAAATGCATCTTAACACAAATCCTTTAATTTTAACAGAAACATTACCTATTTTAAAGTGCAATAAGACAGTGATGATGATGATGATGAAACCAAGGATTAAAATGAATACAGAAAAGCCCACCAAACAAAAAAATCTTTTTTTTTCTCTGAAGATGAGAGGTGTTTACGAAAGAAGAAGAAGAACAAATGGAGAGAAGAAAGACGGAATTTAGGAGCTCAAAAGTTTTTGTTGACAATTACAATTTACAAAAGGTAGGAATTAGGGTAAAAGAAGGTTAGGGTAAAAAATAAGGTTAGGTAAAGCTTTGGGTAGAAAAAAAAAAAGGGTTTGGAAAAAACAAAAAACAAAAATCACGGGCCTCGAGCCCGGTCCGAGGCCCGACTGACCCGACCCAATAGGCTCGTGGCCCATTTAGCCTGAGGCCCGAAAGCCTGAAGTTTAATGGGTCTATATATTTTAGGCCCATGTCTTTATTATTTTTGGACGGATTCAGACCGGATTTCGGACTTCGGGCTTCGGGCTTAATTGACACCTCTAGCTGAAGTAGGGGTATAAGCAGGATCTTTGGAGCTGATCTTCCTTTTTCAGTAGAAGCTCATCTGCTTCCTAGAGGACCTTCTCCACCTCCTTGATCCAGAGTTCGACACGGATCAGCTGCTCATGGCCTGTCTTTCTCGTCTCCTTTTATACCTTCCCAACTAGGTCGAGCATGGCTCCTTTGAGAACCCTTGCGATTCTCTCCAACGTCTCGAGATTCTTGTCTTCCAAAGTGATGGAACATCCCATTTTAAAATTATGTTGGAATGAATAAGGTATCTGATTTATTTATAATAAAAATACTACGTCATTTATAAGATTCATCATTGTTTTATTTTATATTAAATAATCATATTATCAATTTCCTATTATGCGAGGGAATTTTTTTTAATATATTTAGTATGATCCAATAAAACATTAATGCCCTTTTTTGTTTGATCTCAAGATAAAAATATTCAATTTTTTGAATAAAAAACTTGGTATAATCTCTCATATGCTTTCCATTATCATTGAATCACATATATATTCAACAAGAGTGTTATGGTAAATAATGTATATAAGGCAATATAAATATACTCGCATAATATGTGCTATCATTCTATATATGTGTCGTCTATAACACCTCCGCAGTCGGAGCGGGAGGATCGCGTATGCTCAGGCTAGAGCAGAACTCTAGAAACAAGGTGGAAGATAAGCCTTTAGTGAAGATGCCGACGTACTGTGATGATGAAGGAACATGGAGAACACGAACCTGTCCCAGGGCGACTTTCTCACGGACGAAGTGGATGTCGATTTCAATATGTTTCGTCTTTTGGTGTTGCACAGGGCTTGACGATATGTATACCGCGCTCACATTGTCACAAAAGATCACTGTCGAGCTTGTGATGGAGCAGTTGAGTTCGAGTAGTAGATTTCGGAACCAACATGTTTCGACAACTGCATTGGCGACCGCTTTGTACTCTGCTTCGGCACTTGACCGCAAAGCTGTGTATTGCTATTTCGAAGACCAAGAGACCAAGTTATCACCCAAGAATACAAAGTAGCTCGAGAAGGAATGTCGAGTATCCGGGCAGCCAGTCCAATCGGCGTCGGAGTAAGCTGTAAGATTAGTTATTGGGGACCTATGAAGTTGTAGTCCATGTGACAATATCCCTCGTACGTACCTGAGGATTCTTTTGAGTTCAAGGAACTGAGGCTCACATGGATCATGAGGCATACTTGTTGGATCGCATAGGCAATGTCGGGTCGAGTAAAGTCAAGTACTGCAATGCCCCAACGAGACTTCGATATAGAGTGGGATCCTCAATCGATTTTCCAACTTCGGCGGCCAGTTTAGATTTTGCATCTGCCGGAGTAAGACATGGGTTGCATGATTCCATGTTAACTCGGTGAAGTATGTCGAGGGCATATTGAGTTTGATTGAGAAATAACCCCTCATTTGGAACTCCCCATGTAGTTGTCGAATAATGGTGTTGAGTAGACTAGAGCTGGATGCAGTGAGTATTATGTCATTGACATAGAGAATAAGTTATGACATGCTCGTGTCGTTCCGGAGAATGAACAAAGAAGAATCCGTTTTGCTGTCCATGAAGCCAATCCAACGTGCAAAGGAGGCAAAACGATTAAACCAAGCTCTCGGCGCTTGTTTTATCCATAGAGAGATCGACGCAATAGACATACATGATCACGCTTATCTCGATCAGTAAAATCCGGGGGTTGGTGCATGTATACAGTCTCGTCGAGATTGCCATGTAAGAACGCATTCTTGCCATTGTCAGGACAATGCATAGCTGAGGACAACTTGAACGGTTGTCGGTTTAACAACCGGACTGAATGTATCTCCATAGTCGAGATCATATTGTTGTGATTTGTCATTTTCCACGAGCTAAGCTTTGTAGCGAGCGTGAGAGCCATCTGCATGAAACTTATGCTTGAAAAGCCACATAGATCTAACCACGTTAATCCCGGGAGGTCGGGGAACCAAGTCTCACGTCCCAATTTTAATAAGAGCATTATATTCCTTAAGCATCATTTTTTGCCAATGAGGATTCTTCAGTGCAACAGGTGGGATTTCAGAAGAGGAGACGTTGGTTCGGTTAAGAGAGATATAACATGTTTTGGTTTCGAAATCCTAGATCTGCTACGTGTTCTCATGAGATGAGTGGTGGTTGAGGATGAGGGAATTGTTGGTTGTAATGCTTAGGATAATCCGTAATATGACATTTTGACTTTGTATTGATTCATTGATTTATGAATGCATTACATTCCCGTTATATGATTGGCATGTTTGTTATATTTCGGCATCCTTGAATCATTAGCGAATGATTCTAAACTCCCTAGTCAGTCAACATTGTGGGAACAATGTTGAATTAAGACTAGCATGAGGAGTGATCGATGCATTGGATGCATATCACAATCATGGGTACTCGTTGTGAACGAGTGACTGGATGACCCGCATGAGATTGTCACATGGACAGAGTCATGACTTAAATCTCATACAGCGGTTCGTTTATGGATCCTCATACCTGAGATGTCTAGAGTATCTGATATGAGGAGTGGCGTGTCTTGACTGCGTCAAACGTCGTCTTTAACCGGATGATTATAACGGCGTTGATCAGATACGTTCACGAATCATATGGAGATAATAGACATGCAATATGGGACTTATCACCTCCTCAATAGGAGAGATATCGCTGGGCCCTCTCGTGGAAGTCGGACTATGAAAACGCGTGGCCACGCTATAGATGAAGTTGCATCTATTTTACTAGTCGATTTGCCAAGACGAGAAAGCAGTTGAACTTAAAGGGTGGCTCAAACCATGCCCTTGTTCAACTTATGATATCGTGAGACAAAGGATCAGAACTCGAGCTGTTAATGCCTTGGTTAGATCACCTCTAACTCAATTCTAAATGGGTGGTCATGGCGTCTTGCTAGAGGCTAACCATGACTTGTGGTTCGGGAAAAGTTCCTAAAGTCACTACCACTTAGAATGGGCCTACAGGGTCACACACCAAGAGGGATGGACTTATACGTGAAGAATACGAAGAATGGAAACGAGATTTGACCAAACTTGGTCAGCTCCGGACCAACACACTGAAAACTCCTTTTCATGCTCGTTTCGGTCAAATCTCGTTTCCATTCTTCGTATTCTTCACGTATAAGTCCATCCCTATTGGTGTGTGACCCTGTAGGCCCATTCTAAGTGGTAGTGACTTTAGGAACTTTTCCCGAACCACAAGTCATGGTTAGCCTCTAGCAAGACGCCATGACCACCCATTTAGAATTGAGTTAGAGGTGATCTAACCAAGGCATTAACAACTCGAATTCTGATCCTTTGTCTCACGATATCATAAGTTGAACAAGGGCATGATTTGAGCCACCCTTCAAGTTCAACTGCTTTCTCGTCTTGGCAAATCGACTAGTAAAATAGATGCAACTTCATCTATAGCGTGGCCACGCGTTTTCATAGTCCGACTTCCACGAGAGGGCCCAGCGATATCTCTCCTGTTAAGGAGGTGACAAATCCCATATTGCATGTCTACTATCTCCATATGATTCGTGAACGTATCTGATCAACGCCGTTATAATCATCCAGTTAAAGACGACGTTTGACGCAGTCAAGACACGCCACTCCTCATATCAGATAATCTAGACATCTCAGGTATGAGGATCCATAAACGAACCGCTGTATGAGATTCAAGTCATGACTCTGTCCATGTGACAATCTCATGCGGGTCATCCAGTCACTCGTACACAACGAGTACCCATGATTGTGACATGCATCCAATGCATCGATCACACCTCATGCTAGTCTTAATTCAACATTGTTCCCACAATATTGACTGACTAGGGAGTTTAGAATCATTCGCTAATGATTCAAGGATGCCGAAATATAACAAACATGCCAATCATATAACGGGAATGTAATGCATTCATAAATCAATGAATCAATACAAAGTCAAAATGTCATATCACGGATCATCCTAGAGCATTACAACCAACAATCTCCCACTATGCTCTATGATCTATCCTACAAGCATCTAATCCCCATACCCTTAACATGACCATCATGTTTTGACGAAGGGAGAGGCTTCGTCAATGGGTCGGCAATATTATCATCTGTCGACACTCTGCTTATTTTCACGTCTCCTTTGT